>NC_085874.1:5276227-5288727 GCF_034702125.1 Engraulis encrasicolus
GTGGTGTGTGTGTGTGTGTGTGTGTGTGTGTGTGTGTGTGTGTGTGTGTGTGTGTGTGTGTGTGTGTGTGTGTGTGTGTGTGTGTGTGTGTGTGTGTGTGTGTGTGTGTTTGCGCGTGCGCCAACATGTCCGGAATGAGGAATCTGCCCTGAGGTTAAAAGAGTACGGAAAGGGTAGCCTTGGACCAGCTGTTGTGCTCTGACCCGTGAAACAGCCTGTGACCTTTTTCCAACCTTTGGATGATGTACTGTATTATGATGCGGCGTGCAGGATTGTGGTGGAGAAATGCATGATAAATAATTTTCTTACCTTTTTATTTTGGTAACAATACAGGTATGCATAGCTTACTCCTTTTTACCTGCTGTTTGTACAGTGCTTCTCTTCTATGTTGAATAAAATGTGGATCATCAGTGACATCTCGCCTTGCGTCACAAGGCCACTAGCAACAGGGAAGGACAGGAGGAACTACATCGACTTACAACTCTGGGGTGCATTTCTCGAAGCCATAGTTGCTAACTGCGTTAGTTACTTTGTAGTTTACAATACAATTTCCCATCGACAACTACCCAAGTTGTTAACTGGCTAACAAAATTACGCTTTCGAGAAACGCATCCCTGTATTGTTGCCTCTGACATAATTAAATTGCCAGCAAATCTCTGCTGTAATTATCATTACTCATCAATGCCTTTGTGCAAGAAATTATAGCCTAATTTGGATCCCACCAGGGCATTCATTTTGGCTTACAATTACATATCATCAGTCAGTGTAATCATCATTCACTTTCAGTACTTTTTCAGACTGCAGTAGAGCACAGTTTGTTTGACATGAAAATGTTAACATACATGTACAGTATATATAACGTTTGTAGAGTATGGCGTGCTCTTATCCAGATAGTTTGTTGTTTTTTTTGGGTTTGGGTGCTCTTCAGTCCAAGGTATTGTGTATCCAGGTTCAAGAATGAGAATAAATTCTCTGACCGTGCCCTGAAGAAGGCACTCATGCCGGTACGCGTGGGCCTTGTTTTTAATATGTCCATGTAGGACTTGTCAAACAAATAGAGACATTTTAAATTGGAGTGCCTTGGTCAGAGAATTTATTCTCATTCTTTAACCTGGATACATGTATATATATTTTAAAATCTCTGCTTCATTTCCCTATTTTTACTTAATTCATTGAATGCTGAAAAGGCCTTAAATAATATAGATTAGACATAATGCACAGTTCAAATGAAGGAAGGTCATGCCTGTCAAAGATTTCTTTTTTCTGTTGAGCTGTCGCGAACAGCAACACTTTCGGGGTAAATTAGAAGTAATGGTAATTCCCCCAGTCCGTAATTAGCAATCATTGATTCCATTTTCTGCTGTCTTGAAATGTTAATGGTGTGTTACAGGTGATAATTAATGTTGTCACCCGCAAGGTTTTGTTTTCTCATCTCGAGGTTATCCCCCTCCGTACTTGCCACTGGCTTCCTAATTCCCTCCTCAGTGCACGCAGCCATTACCCATAATGAACCGCCAGCCCTCTTTAAAGAAAACTAATGAATTATGTACCGCGCAAAATCCAAATGCAGACCATATTTCTGTAAGACGCATTGTTGTTGCTTGAGATTTACAAGTCTCCGGGAAAATGGTCATTATTCCACATGGACTTTGTCTTTTTGGTTTTGTATGAGAAGTGTACTATGTGAAGCCATTATTAATAATAAACGTCCAAACTAAATGGTCCAATCTGCATGTCATTCAGGCCCTGTCCTTGCACTATTATTGAGACTCTTGTCTGTGATGTGCAAAACAGTGCTAGCTCATTGTAACCTAAACCCCCCTACATAGTCTAAAGCAACTACTTACATGTAAATGACATCTAGCCTCTGCCTTTCCTCTATATTTTGAGCCCCTTACTGTACCTTCGATATGCATTTAGCTATTGATTGGAGAGGTAGCTATCTGTCTCCTTTTGTGAAAGTTGTGTAATGTACTTTTGTGTAATGTACTAAATGTCTCCATAATGCACCCGCCTGTGTCATGTTTTGTTCACTTTTCCTGATGGAATGGACAGACTTTGGGGGGCACTGGAGGGTGATTCATGTCTAAGCCCAATACAACCTGAGTGCTGTGTCATTATGAGGTTGGCAGGGTAGACCGGTCATGCCATTGTAAAATGTTTTGCATAGTTTGTGGTAGATCTGTTAACTTGGGCTTTGTTTTTATCACATTCAATTTGATTTCCCTAGAATTAACTGCCAAAACAATGATACTGCATTTGTATTGTGTCCGCTGAGTGATCCATAGGTTACGCTCGCTTCATGGTCTGAGCAATCTCATTGGGGTTTTGCTGTTGCTGTTAATAAGCTGGTGTTTTTTTATGTGAGCTATGTGCCCTCTTCAAAGTCCTCCAGGCCAAACATCTCACCCCTGTAAGCAGAAGACTTAATACAATCTATTGGATGTAATCATCTAAATGTTGTTATTTTATTGCTGTATATTGTATAGGCCCAGTTCCCTGTTACAGCACATTTTGTGAATTGACAACTTAATAGAAGTGCAGACATCTTACAAATTCCTAATATACTATTCCTTTTAATATTTATTGCACACAGACCAAACTGTGCAGGGGTGAAAGAATAAGCACAGAGTCAGGCAGAACCACACTTTGCCATATGATAAAAGATTTGGATGTGTCTGGTCATGGTGGAAGAAGTGCCTTAGATGGTGTCATCATCATTTCTTGTGATTTTAATGTCATCACCGTTAAAAGAGATGAATTGCAAATGTGATTGAATGGCACACAGTAGAATTGTTCACACTGATAAACATACTGTACGTTTACTGTAAAAGCTGTTAGTCAGGGGCACATTTTCATTTCAGTTACTGTACAAGGGCACAGTCTTGTTTTACTTGAACCCTGAGAAACCTTTTCCATCTTAGACATGATGCTACCTGTCAGTGTTCAAGAGGTCGGAATGTTTTTTGCATCTGTTTTTTAAGGTTTTTTTTTTTTGCCTTTGTGTTTTTGTATGTATTCGCTCAGGCAGAAAAAAAACCTTATGTTGTCCTTGTCATTTGTTTGAGAATGGGCTGTGCCATCATCCATCATGTACTACTGTATCTGAGCCCTAGGAAGCGTTCAAGCATTTGTGTGTGTGAACAAAGGATGAAGATACAGTGCAGATAGACAGAGAGAGAGAGGGAAGAAAGGGGAGAGAGAATGACACAGACAGGAGACAGAAAGAGGAAAAATAGACTAGACCGTCTGGATAGAAGACAGAGAGCAGAATGACTGTTAGGATAGATCACGTCTCATTAAGCCCACACAGGATTCAGCTGCGGCTTTCCACAACACTGCACTCGGTCACGGGTGGTCGCACATCAATATTTTAGTTGCATTTGCGTGGGAGATTGAAAAACGCACAGTCATGGTGGCGGTGGACAATAGCCATGAGACAAAGTAATACACTCTCTTTTCAGGAGGAATAAGTGACTGCCACTACGCTATGATTGTTACCTTATTGTCCTGAAGCACATATCTGTAGCCATTATCACACTAAATTTGTTTCATTGTGTGTGTGTGTGTGTGTGTGTGTGTGTGTGTGTGTGTGTGTGTGTGTGTGTGTGTGTGTGTGTGTGTGTGTGTGTGTGTGTGTGTGTCTGCATATATATGCATACATGGGTATAATTTGACAATTATCCAATGGGAAAAGGTTTTTAATATGTCAAATGTTGTGTGTATGTCCTAAAATATGTTTACCATAACTGCTTTGTGTGAGTGGAGGTCACTTCGTTGCACCCATCCAATCTACCATTGGGTATGCAAATAAAATTAATCTAATCTATAATCTAATCTAATAGTAATCAAATGTTATTCTTACCCAGGTCAAATCGGCAGCCTGCAGGCCACCCAGATGACCCACGAGGCGGCCATCCGGGACCTGGAGTCGGAGAAGAGCCGCCTGAAGGACAAGGTGGTGCGGCTGGAGGAGGAGAGGGGCGCCCTGCAGAACAAGAGCCAGGCCCTGGACGACCGCCAGCGCAATCAGATCGTCAACCTCGAAAAGGTACAGCAGACACAAACGGCCATATCCTACAGCGTGTTTCTATTCCCTAGTTGGACACGCTGGTTAAAGCGTTTTATCCAAAATAATTTACAGACATCAACCTGGAAAAGGTACAGCACACACAAACGGGCACATCCCACAGCGTGTCCTTAGCCTGGCATTGGTACCTGGTTAAAGCGTTTTATCCAAAATTACTCACAGATCAAAAAGGTACAGCAGAAACAAGCAGGCACATCTCACAGTGTTGTCCTAACAGTGCACACAGTGGTCCAGTATACTGGGCTGTTCAAAGTGTTTTATCCATAATGATACAGTGCCCTCCATAATTATTGGCACCCCTGGTTGAGATGTGTTTTTTAGCTTCCAATTATTTTATTTTTTTTCTAAATAATATGGGACCTTAATGGAAAAAAAGAGAAAAATCCAACCTTCAATACAAGTGCATTTATTCAGTGGGGAAAAAATCCCACATAAAGAAATAATTATTTGACATCAAATAATGTGTGTCACAATTATTAGCACCCCTGGTGTTAATATTTTGTACAACCCCCTTTTGCCAACAAAACAGCACCTAATCTTCTCCTATAATGTTTCACAAGATGGGAAAAGACAGAAAGAGGGATCTTCAGCCATTCCTCTTTGCAGAATCTCTCTAAATCATCCAGAGACCTGGGTCCTCTCCTCTGTACTCTCCTCTTCAGCTCACCCCACAGGTTCTCAATGGGGTTGAGGTCAGGGGACTGAGATGGCCATGGGAGGAGCTTGATTTTGTGTCTGGTGAACCATTTCTGTGTAGATTTGGCCATATGTTTAGGGTCATTGTCTTGCTGAAAGACCCAGTGACGACCCAGCTTCAGCTTTCGGGCAGAGGGCAACAGATTTTGATTTAAAATGTCCTGGTATTTCAAAGCATTCATGATGCCATGCACCCTAACAAGGTTCCCAGGGCCTTTGGAAGCGAAACAGCCCCACAGCATCACTGACCCACCCCCATACTTCACAGTGGGTATGAGGTGCTTTTCAGCATGCGCATCTTTCGTGGTACGCCAGACCCACTTAGAGTGTTTGTTGCCAAAAAGCTCAATCTTGGTCTCATCTGACCAAAGCACGCGGTCCCAGTTGAAGCCCCAATACCGCTTGGCGAACTCCAGACGCTTGCGTTTATGATTGTGAGTGAGGAAAGGTTTTCTCCGTGCATGCCTCCCAAACAGCTTGTTGGCGTGTAGACAGCGCCTGATGGTTGATTTGGAGACTTTGTGACCCCAGGATGCTACCATTTGTTGTAATTCTGTAACAGTGAGCTTTGGAGATCTTTTGATTTCTCTTACCATCCTCATCACTGTGCGTGGTGGCAAAATAAACTTGGGTCCTCGTCCAGGCTTGTTTACCACTGTTCCAGTTGTTTTGAACTTCTTAATTATTCCTCTCACAGTGGATATGGGCAGCTGCAGTTGAGTGGCAATCTTCTTGTAGCCTCTGCCTGACCTGTGAAGGTCGACGCACATCTGCCTCACTTGTATGCTGTGTTCCTTTGTCTTTCCCATGTTTAAGAGTGGATAAGAGAAATGGCCTCGGTGTCACGTCATATTTATACCCCAGGGAAACAGGAAGTGATGAATTACTAATTAAATGTTCCTACATACTCTGGTAAACTTTGTAAACTACTGTAGAAATGACAGAAATGCTTCAATTATATTTATTTCCTGGGAATTGTTAAGGGTGCCAATAATTGTGGAACAGGTGATTTAATGAAAAATAATTATTTTTTAGTCAGGGATTTTTTTATTTTCTTACAATTCATTTGAGTTGAAGGCTACATTTTTCTACAATTTTCAGTGTGACAGTATTCTTCTGCAATAAACACTGAATTTATTTTAAGGCTTTTAACACATCTCAACCAGGGGTGCCAATAATTATGGAGGGCACTGTATATAGATCATCAACTTCGAAAAAGCTACAGTGTAATAGACACAAATGGGGACATCTTAGGGCCTCCCTTCACCGGTTCCGACCGCCCTGCGGAGCATTATCTGTTCCAACGGTTACCCCCGCACACTGGCGCAGACGTGCTATAAACAATGAATGGTCAATTTCATCACAGCAGAGCGTGGATAAACAATGGCTGGCTCGGACAAAAATAGAGCCCTCCCGTAATCGGCCGCCGGCATTGGTGGACATTGGCAGGACATTGGTAGACGATGTGCAGGGTTATATTGAAAACAGTGGAATTGGACATTGACAGAGCAGTGCTCCACACTTTGTCGCAACTGGTGTGCAGAGGCCCTCACAGTAAGTACAGTGTGTCCTAGCAGTACACACTAGTACCAAACTGAGCTGGTCAAACCAACAGCAAAAGAGGGTAGAGGAGAGCACTGTCTATGTCCATACTGTCTTATGTCCATGTATGAGTATTGTCTATGTCTATACTGTCTATGTCCTTACCTAGATTAGTCTATGTCTGCATGGGAAAGCAAGAAACGTAATTTCAAATTCTTTGTATGACCAGTGCATGTAAAGAAATTGACAATAAAACCAACTTGAATTGAGAAGAGAGATTTGGTTGCCTTGAGAGCTAATCCAGATTAGAACCTCGTCAACATGGGCAGCTTCCCATAAATTGCGCTTAACGCCACAGCACCCCTGAAAAGGTCAAATATTTATTTATCAATTCATGTATTTATGTATGGTATTTCACAAACACTAAACACAATTACCGAAACTTTGAACTGACTGTTAGACATAAGACAGGCACCAGATTTTTCCCAAATAATAGTATAGCTGGTTTTAAGTAATTTTTCTGATTGTTGCTTTTTTAATCTGTTTGTTTAAGCACCTAGAGCTACATGCTATGTATGATTTTATGCCATATGAATAAAATGATCATCATCATCATTATTTTCATTATTATTATTATTATTATTATAAGATGGAGTGTATTTGATCCATTGATGTAAACATGGTGCCTCATGACTTTGCATTAAAGACCAGCAAGCCACAGGGGACCCATCTTCAACAGCAGCATCCCCTCTGCCTCAGCCCATGGTGCTACACAGTCCAAACGGCAGTGTTAATTCAACACCTAAAGAGGTGATTGTTTTACTGTGCAGAGTAAACTGGCCATGACCATAGAGCTCTCTGTGTTTAGTGTCTAACTCATCGACCAGCTGTGGCTGGAGCTATCGGTATTCAATATCCAAGGGCACCGTCCCCTAGCACATTATACTGAGATTTTCTCCAGCATTGTGCAAACCTCTGGTTGAAGAGAATCACTGGGGTTTTGTATCCTCTTTGCTGTTGCTGTTGAGTGTGTGTGTGCGTGTGTGTGCATGTGTGTATGTCCTTTTTCTTTAGTTGATGCTGCTAGGGATAACATTATCAGCCTGTTCACGAGTATTGGGGCTTTCAAGGGGAGGGCCTTGAGACTTACAGGTTGTACGTGTTCAGTTATGGATATGGGACTGAGGATTGCTTCAGTTGAGAAGAAGCAGAAGCTAAGGCTTGGCTGTTTTCTAACTCTCTTCCCATTTCTCTGTTTTTGATCCATAATACATGTCCAGACACAGATTAGATGTGCATGTATGGTACTGTATATTGACACCTAGACACACATCAAACACACACACACCAAATCACATACAGTACAGTCCCAGTTCAAATCTTTAATGCTCCTCAGCTAACCCGTTGCACTCCAAAGTTGACCGTTTGCAATCTCTCTATTGAGAATGCTGTAATTGATAGGAGAGTGGACAATTGAACATATTTTTTTTGGCTTTTTATGCCTTTATTTTAACAGTGGCGGTGAAGCACCTACAGGAAATGTTTTGGAGAGAGAAATGGGTGAGGTTCAGGAAATGAGACGCACGTTTTATCATCACATATGAAAAGTTCACTATACCTGAAGACCTTTCAAATGAAAAGCAACATGTACGCATGTCAAGTCATCATGAAAACAAAAACAAACACCACAAACGCAGTCGTTGCAATTTAAATCTAAATGCTAGCAGTGGTGTAGTTTTCACTGGCTTGTGTTGCGCTGCAGGTGTCTGCTGTCGGGGGCCTGGGGCCTGGGGCGGGTCCTTTAAATGCAGGCTGATAATGTCAACCTCCCCATCTGTCTGGTGTCATCCGTGACACCACAACCTTCTGTCATGCGCACACACACACATACACGCACACGCACACGCACACACACACACACACACACACACACACACACACACACACACACACACACACACACACACACACACACACACACACACACACACACACACACACATTTTCATCCCAGGAGGTTAGTTTTACGATTTATCTCGCTCTGTGTTCCCCAGAGACCATAAAGTCTTTCAGACATGCTGCCTGTGCTCTCTCTCTCTCTCTCTCTCTCTCTCTCTCTCTCTCTCTCTCTCTCTCTCTCTCTCTCTCTCTCTCTCTCTCTCATATATGTTATTTCTCCTTCAGCTCTCCCTACAGCACAATGACTGACTACTCTATGCGGCTTTCAAACCAGGAAATCATCTCCTCCCCACACAGTCCTCCACCTCTGTCTCTCCATCTCTACCCTCGTTCATGTTTTCTCGAGGTTATATCTTGTCCTTTATTCCTCATCGACCATCGTCCACACTCTATTTTCTCACTATATTTTTCCTCCGAGAGTGTTCTTTTCTCCCCTCTATCCAACCCGGGAGAAGAGAAGGGCATTCTTTTTAGCCAGCCTGTCCTTGAGTGGTGCGTTGCTATGACAACAAGCTGGGGAAATATACAAGCCTGCATGAGAGAGGGGATGGAGAATGAGAGGGAAGGAAAGAGAGAGACTGAGACAGAGAGAGAGAGAGACAGAGAGAGACCGACAGACAGACAGAAGGACATCCAGTTCCCACATACAGCCCTGAGAGAGAGAGAGAGAGAGAGAGAAAGACAGACAGACAGATATTGAAAGAGAAAGTCCAGTCCAGTTTGCTCATACTGCCCTGAGAGAGTGATAGAGAGAGAGAGACCGACAGACAAACAGCCTGCCCAGTCTATTTCCTAAAATCTATCCTGCCCTAAAAGCTTGTCTCCCTTGTTTGGATTGGTCAGCCGCTGAGTATTGCTGCACTACTGTGTTTTTTGTGTTGTCGTTTGTTTTCCTTTGCTCATGGGTATTCCATCCTGACGGTTGTTTGTCGAGAGAGGAGAGGTGAGGTGGTGGATCTAGCTGGCCACTGATCTGTGTGGGTATGTCCTCAAAGTCTGATCTCAACAGGGAGAAAGTAAACAAAACAGCCTCCGTTCGTACGTGCATGCGTGCGTGTGTACGTGCATGCGTGCGTGCGTGCGTGTGTGTGTGTTTGTGTGTGTGTGTGTGTGTTGGGGGGGTTTCAAACAGAAAAAAATACTAGTGTTGATAATTCTCATATATCTGATTACATTTGGTCCCACTCAAAAACACTGCTCTTGTTAATCTTTGTTCAGTGTAACCTTTTCAGAGTTAGTTCTACTCTGAATTGTGTGAATATTGAGAACTGTAGAATTTAAATCACACTGGCCACCTGCAGCATTTTACACTGACTTTTTAATCCACTCTCATGTCACTGTAATCTGACTCTCCACAGTGTTATTACCACTCTACTATATGGGTTGACGTAAGTTTACTCTGAAATATTGACAGCCCAATTTTTTTTTTTACTTTGCTGTCTGCTCTGGCTGAAATGGTGTAGCATTGAGTTGAAGTGTACTGTAGCTGGGTGTTTTGCTTTGTAGTTCAGTAGCTTTCTCTCATCTCAAAGCTATGACAGAACAGAAGAGGCTGCAGAGGCTGCGTCTGTGATGCGTACGTCTAAACCAGTACAGTGGCAGAGATCAGGGGCACACGTGCACGTTGATGCATGTGTACGCACTAATTCATGCACTCGCTCTCTCTCCCTCTCTCTCTTTTTCTTTCTTTCTTTCTTTCTTTCTTTCTTTCTTTCTTTCTTTCTTTCTTTCTTTCTCTCTATCTCTCTCTCTCTCTCTCTCTCTCTCTCTCTCTCTCTCTCTCTCTCTCTGTCTCTCTCACTCACACACTCATGCACACAGACAGACAGACAGACAGACAGACAGACAGACAAACAGACACACACACACACACACACACACACACACACACACACACACACACACACACACACACACACACACACACACACACACACACACACACATTCACACTCAGATACACACAACAGACTTGTTTAGAGCCAGGTCGCCTAGGTCCAAACTAATGTTTCTCATACCTGACCTATAAAATTAAATCACACATTTAAATTAGTCCTTTGAGCCATTTTAAAAAAAAATCGTTTCTTTTTGTCAGCAACTTCTTATATGCCGGGTCGCAGTAATTGTGGCCTTAGGTGGTACACAGAGGTGTCAAAAATAAAAGTAAAAAACGCTATTTCCTTTCAACACAGGTAACTTGAGTAACCAGTAGACTTGTGAACTGTGTACTTGTCTTACAATCTGCTGACTCTGCGCTCGTCGGATGAAATTCATGGTGGGTTTTTAGTGTTATTCAGTAACAACACAGTCTATCTACCTCATTAGGTACAATGGAGT
The DNA here is from genome assembly GCF_034702125.1 of Engraulis encrasicolus. Taxonomy (NCBI): domain Eukaryota; kingdom Metazoa; phylum Chordata; class Actinopteri; order Clupeiformes; family Engraulidae; genus Engraulis; species Engraulis encrasicolus. The sequence continues at coordinate 5,286,852 of NC_085874.1, forward strand.
AAATGATGTAACAGCTATGTAATATCATGTGCCAGTGTTGTACTTACATCAGGAATTACTTTTACTTTTGTTTTGACAACTCTGGTGGTACAGTGCACCTGTGGTGTATTAACCCAGGCAGCAACAGTAGAGCTGGATCGCTCTCGAAAGGCCTCTGTGCACCAGTTCCAACAGCACGGCGGGGTACTTTCGATTTTTCCCCACATTTTTACTTGCCCTCTGCACACTTGTGGAACACGGTGTGCCGCAAACAAAGCATGGCAACCACTGGATACAGCAGTACAGATTTTAACAAGTGGCTTCGACAGCATAGACTTGAATTGTAATGAACAGCTGCCGTCAGCAGACATCAGCGCCTTTATGCGAGTTTGTGTCAAAACCATATCAAAATCAAATGTTGGAAGAGCAGTGCGCCGCACTTTCTTGGGACCGATGAACAGTGAGCTTAAGTCACTCTCAAACTTTTAGTTTACCAGTGTCACCTTTTTTTTTGCCCTCTTTCACTCACCCACCCCCTCTGTTCCTCCACTGCCAAAGCACTCCACACACTCACTCAATTAATTTCATCACCTGATCTCCGTCTTCAAACGGCTCATTAGCCGTATCAGGTGGGCTGCAGGCTGCCAGCCGCGCCGTGCTGGCTCTCTGTGGATAAGACTCGGGCTCCGCCACCGCCGCTGCCTTCGCGCTTAATCAAGAGCCACATCTGATGAAAATGAAACACGCTGAGAGAGGGAAAGAGCAACAGAGAGAGAGAGAGAGAGAGGGAGAGAGAGAGGGAGAGGGAGAGGGAGAAAGACAGAGATAGTTCTGTACTGAGCTCACGTGAGCAAAATGAGGGGAGCTTCCCGCCGCTTGAAAGCACGCAGGCGATTTTTAATTCATCTGCGCAAGGCAGGGAGAGAGCCTGTGGGGAATGGGCAAGGCAATTTGAAGAATAATTTAACGGTTACATGACAGGATGGGAAGAGACGCAGATAAAGCCCAGAGGGGCCTCCCTCTCTCTCTCTCTCTCTCTCTCTCTCTCTCTCTCTCTCTCTCTCTCTCTCACACACACACACGTCCCTTGATGCTCACGTGGAGAAGCTACTTAGGAACGCTGCTCAAATGCTCAATTAAAAAATGTATACAAGTATATAAATATATAAAGTCAAAATGTGTTGTAAAAAAAAACAAAAAACATAACAAATCAAAAATGTGTTGCTTTCTGTTTTCTCCTGTTTTCCCCTTTTCCATTACCTTACTTTCTGATTAGTCATGGTAGCTGTATGGTTGTTATGGTAGTGCCTTGACCTTACTAGGAGGTGGGAATAATAAAAGGTGGAGCAGTATTATTAGCCGACTACTGTATCTTCTCCATTAGAAGAACCGCATGCTCGCCTCACCCTGCCTCAATTACGCGAGGGTCCCCACTGTGAAGATTATTAGGCAGAACTGTGAGGAAATGTGATAATTTGATGAAACGTGATAATAATAATAAGGATATTTTGGTGCATGTCAGTCTGTGTCTATTCGTGTGTGAAATGTGTGTCTGTGTGTGGTCTACCTCTTCCTTAAAACATCACATAGTGCAAAGTATACTGCCCTACAAGGCAAAGTGTAGTTATTACATTTTTTGTCAAAATTGAGATTAGACTGAAAATTGACTTCTTCCCATCGCCTTTATCTTGTGACAAAGCCTTATGGTTTAAATGCGTCCCATTCTAGAGATATTGCTGTCAAATTTGCAAATCCAACCTAATACTAAATCTTTGAAGGCCTTTTTCTCAGTTTCAGTGTTGACGTAGTTACTGCATTTTGTCCATTTGTATAGGACCAGACGTTTTTGTCTGATTTGTATGAGTTACTACAGTAGCACCAATATTTGACTCTGAAA
>NC_085874.1:5293727-5306227 GCF_034702125.1 Engraulis encrasicolus
GGCACACATGCATATACTACATACATCCACACATATGTAAATAAACATACAGATACACACACAGATACACACTCCCTCGCTGTTAGCATTCCGTCAAACTTTTTGAAGCTGAAGTTATGGGAAACCTTGCCAAGGAGTTCTGGCTTTTTTTTGGGCACCACCGCCAGCCGAGCAGTCAAATAGACAATCATTGGGTCGGACATCCACTCTGTCTGTGTGGGCTAGCCATTTTGGAAAAGAAATCTCCAGAATAAATTCTCCCCTGTGGGACCCTGAGGGGTTTCAGTGACCTTAGACACACGCACACACACACACACACACACACACACACACACACACACACACACACACACACACACACACACACACACACACACACACACACACACACACACACACACACACACACACACACACACACACACACACACACACACACACGCAAGCAAGCAAGCACACACGTGCGTGCGCACACACACATACACACACACACCTTCCATCTCCGCCAGTGTCCATGTTTATTCTAAGGCCATTACTCGGACTATTGTCTTCTCCAAATGGATATATCATTGCAATAAAAGTGAACCATAGAAATGATAATGACGGCTGGCTTTGGCTGTCCAAGGAGACGGGGGAACAGGGTTGGAACAAGTGAACTAAGGGGCAAGATGTAGAGGTGTGATGTGCTTGTGGGACATCTACTGCGCCTTCCAACCAAACAAATAAATCAATGAGACTTACAAAATGACGTATGGCATATACTACAAGTCTCATGTGACACACACTCTTAAAGTGGCCCATTTCTATTTACATATTGTCACATGGACGGCAATTCCATGGGGTGGCAGCTGTAGTCTTATGGTTGGGGAGGTGGACTTAAGATCAGAGGGTTGCAGGTTCAAATCCCACCCTAACATCTCCCTACACCTCCACCCACGGCTGAAGAGCAAGGCACCTAACCCCACATTGCTCCAGGGACTGTAACCAATACCCTGTAAATAACTATTAGTCGCTTTGGATGAAAGCGGCAGTTAAGTATGTTATATACATGTACATATGTGTGTGCTTTCTCTCTGGGTATATTACTCATATGTTGTAGCTACATACCGTACTATAAAAGTGGTCAATCCCTTATTTTTGTCATATACCATGAGGAAGTCACACATTCACTTTTCACATAAAATGTGAAACAAAGTGATGCACGAATGTTGCAACAAAGTGCTATAAACATTCTACATGTGGAATTTACTATGCATGTATACATTTGCTTTCTCTCAGTGTATATTCCTCATATACTGTAGCTACTACATGCTATAAAATGGCCCATATCATATTTTTGTCATTAGGATTGGCATAGTCATTCCATCTCTTTGTAAGTTTCGTATATTTCTATTTCATATGGGGCTGCTGTCACCGTGGTAGCACAGCTCACCTTCATCAAACTTACATGAGGTGACATTTGCATATCTGCCTTCCTCAAGAAGAAGAGGAAGAGAAAAAAAGAAAAGAAGAGCGAGAACAAGCTCTGCTGGCTGGTAATGAGGTGCGCTGCGCACGCCAAAAATGCGAGACAGGGGCGCCACTCCTCGCGCCCCTCGCGACAGCCACAAAGAGGCGAGGGCCCAGGACCATGAATGATTTATGACATCCCAAAGTTAGTGCTGCTCTTTCTGGACTCCTGTTCATTTATAGATGGGAGGTGACTCCATCGCTTTTACATAACATATGGCACGCACACACATGCTCACACACACACACACATGCTCACTCACACACACACACACACACACACACACACACACACACACACACACACACACACACACACACACACACACACACACACACACACACACACACACACACACACACACACGTATTGCTTTTAGTACCATGATTGTTAAATTCTGCATGGGCCTCTGTGTTTGTTGACTTACCCCAGCAAGGGGGGCCTGGCCCCTGGACTGACTTGTTCCAGGGCTTCAGCCTTGACGCAATGATACTGAGTTACTGTTACCCTGAGTGCAGTCGAGACTAGAGCGCTGGTATGGCTCTATCCTTGTTCCCGCCCCCTCATACAAAGCCATATTTCCCATTTCCGCCTCGTTACTCTGCGTAATAATGGACTTAATGACGGGGACGTGTTTGAGATACAGTGAAAGAACCTGTCGGGAGACTGGAGAGTGATTCATGGGGGTTAGTTCCGCTAGAATAGGAAAGAGAGAGAGAGAAAGAAAGAGAGAGAGAGAGAGAGAGAGAGAATGGGTCTGGGTCTCTGTTCCGGGTTATTATCTGCTTTCATCTAAGGTGTCGGAATTGAACTGATTCATTTTTAATACTAATTACCTCAGGGCGAGCAGCTTCTCATTTCTCTCTAGAAACCGTTCTGTTGCAGGGAGATTTTTGCTGCCCGTGCATTTCCATATGATTTTTTAAAACTTGTTTTCAAGTGGAAGTGTGTTAAATATTTTTTTAGTACGTATGGTATAGCGAGAGTTGCACTACCTCTGTATATTTCATAAAGGTCTGCTGCTCGATGCACACTTTCACACCAATTATTTAAATGCCTTGTTGACGTTGGAGTGGTGGCATAGCAGCACTGGAAATGCGCTGGTTCAGAGAGATTGATAGCCATCTTGATTAGTCTGTGTGTTTGTGTGTGTGTGTGTGTGTGTGTGTGTGTGTGTGTGTGTGTGTGTGTGTGTGTGTGTGTGTGTGTGTGTGTGTGTGTGTGTGTGTGTGTGTCTGTGTCTGTGTGTGTGTGTGTGTGTGTGTGTGTGTGTGTGTGTGTGTGTTGTATGTGCCTTCATGACTCTTATTAAGAAATTTGCCTCCAGCAACAGAAATACCTCTTTTCTTGTGTGGGAGAAAAGTCGCTTGACATTTTTCCTTCTCCTCCGTACGGGGGAAATGTCAAAGCGGCCAATTCCGTATCTCATATTTATTGCGTGGCGCTTCGATTCACCGCCTGTCGGTCGCAGCAGTTGAAGAAAGAGGAAAAAAAAGGAAAAGAAAAAAAATGTAACACTCTAATCTCCTCCCAGGGAGAGTGCCAACGTTTCATTTAGAGGCGAATGAAACACTGTCGCTGCATCAGCACCACCACCACCACAACCGCACGCTACACAAGTCTTCCCTCCCTCACTAACACGTGAGGCCGTCGCATGTGCTACTCAGCCTCCTGCTCCACGCAGCTATTTGCATCTGCCGGCTCCAATCCCGTCATGAGGATCAGGGACAGATTATGACTTCATGGGCCCCTGGGCCATTCAGCACGAACAGCCCCTCTTCCCCCACCTTCCCCCTTCCAAAAAATAATAACATAGAATAAAATAAATGAAAAGGTTTAGCGTTAAACTAATGAAAAGGTTTAGCGTAAGATGTTAGAGATGCTTTATTGTTGGAGGATTAGGGGTTTGTTTTCCAAGACATGTTGAAAATATGGTTGTCAGAAGTATAATGCAATACAGTGTTTAATGCAATATGAGAAAGTAAAGACCAATAGACCTAAGTCTACGGACCCCCTGGGCCCCTGGGCACCAGCCAGACTGGCCCGGTCCGTAATTCAGTCCTGATGAGGAAAGGCCTTTGTTCTTCATATGAAAGACAGACTCACATGTGTGCGTAACGACCATTAGTCACGTAATGGGGGCGGGGGTGTAGATGAGCTTACGAATTATGTATTCATGCGACGTATCGAAAGCCATTATTTATAGCTGAACAGTGCACACGAATTCCGTATGGAGATGCCTGTTATTGAAAGCCCACTGGCGATATCAGTTGAAGGCTAATTGTATTGATATTGATCACTTGAGACTTGAGAGTTGAAGCCACCCTGAAAATGTCTGAATATTGTAATGGGGTAGAGAGGTGGGCATGATGAGCAACCCTGGCCCTCTATTCCAGGGGGTTGTCAAGCTCCGTTTGGGTCCAGGGCCATATACAGTCAATTTGATTCTCAAGTGGGCAGGACCAGTAATTTCAAAATGTCGGAGATGTCTGTGTCAATGTCAGCCCTTAATGGCTGCCCAAGGGAGCAATGTGACGGGACGGTACCATGCTCAGGCTACCTCAGTCATGGAGGAGAATGGGGGACAGCACTGGTTAATTACTCGGGGGTCGAACCTGTAACCTTTGGGCTACAAGTCTGATGCCCTAACCGCTTACCCATGACTGCCCTTTACCCATGACTGCCCCAACTGTGTATGTGTTTGAGGAAAGTATCCCAAAAAACACAAAATAAAGAAATTGTAGTTGGGATTATTATGAAATAGAAGATAAGGCATGGTAGAAAGCCTGGCCCTCTTTAAGACATGTGCTCTTCAGGAAATGGAGCGGAAATTTTGGCTGGAGCGACTTTTTTTTGTTTACCCTACTTTTAAAAAAAAAGGTGACAAGTTTAATACTGTATACTGTACCGAATGTGCTCATCTGATTCATGCTCTTTTTTTTCTTCAGGAAATGGAGCAGAAGTTTGAGCAGGAGCGCCAGGCACTGGAGGAGCAGAAGAAGTGCCTACGGGAGCAGCTGGACGCCCTGCGAGAAGAGCTGACTGCCAAACTGGAGATGGCCAACTGTGAGGTGAGGAGTGTCACTAGTTACTATCTCTCTGTCTCTCTCTCTCTCTCTCTTTCTCTCTCTCTCGCGCGCTCTCGCTCTCTCTCTCGCTCTCGCTCTCGCTCTCGCTCTCTCTGTGTCTCTGTCTCTCTCTCTCTCCGAGAAGAGCTCACCCCAAAACTGGGGATGGCCAACTGTGAGGTGAAGAATGTCACTAGTTTCTTTCTCTCTCTCTCTCTCTCTCTCTCTCTCTCTCTCTCTCTCTCTCTCTCTCTCTCTCTCTCTCGCCGAGAAGAACTCACCCCGAAACTGAGGATGGCCAACTGTGAGGTGAAGGATGTCACTAGTTGCTCTGTTGATCAGTTTCTTTTTCTCGCTCTGTCAATTTTTGTCTTGCTCTTTTTTTCCTCCTTCCTTTTATCTGCCTATCTTTGTCTTTCTTTTTGGAGAGGAGCTCCCCACCAAACTGGAGATGGGAAACTGTGTGGTGAAGAATATCACTGTTTACATGCTTGCGCCCTTTCTTACTCTTTCTTTCTCGCTTTATCTCCGTGGCTTGTCTTGCCATTTTTCCCCGTCTTACTGACCCTCTACTTCTCTTTCTCTCTCTCTCACCCTCCCCCTCTCTCTTTTTCTCAAACTCTTTCTCTCCGTCTCTTTTGCTTTCTCTGTGAAGAGCTCACCACCAACCTAGAGATTTAACAGTAATGTGAAGAATATCCCCAGCTATCCCCGGTCTCTCTCTCTCTCTCTCTCTCTCTCTCTCTCTCTCTCTCTCTCTCTCTCTCTCTCTCTCTCTCTCTCTCTCTCTCTCTCCCTATTTTTAAAGTTCAGTTATTGTTCAGCTTTGCGTTAGCTGGCATGTGAAATTACAGGCCTACCTTTATAATTGTAGAACTCTCTTTTGGACATAGTCATTATTCATTATTACTTATTGCTCATTGGTTAGATAATTGGGGAGTGGGGACCGACAATAACACTGGTCCCCACATGTATAGCACACATGCAGACGCACACACACGCACGCACACACACACACACACACACACACACACACACACACACACACACACACACACACACACACACACACACACACACACACACACACACACACACACACAGTGTACAAGGTACAGTAGAAAACTTTGGTTGTGAAGGGGCCAAAATGCAGACTCCACTACATGAAATGTCTTACAGAAAGATGGAAAGAAATGAGCAATAAAGGAATGGATGAATGGAAAGGGATGGAAAAGAAAGGATGAAGGAGGTTTTTGTCCTGGTATGATCGGTTTTCTTGTGCAGTTTGTCAGCGTCTCCTTGCCCTCGTTGTCTGTTTAATGGGCTCTGTGGAACCATGTGAACGCTTTTACAAACCCCAACTCCGGTGAAGTTGGGACGTTTGGTAAACTGTGAATAAAATCAAAATGCTATCATTTTCAAAACATTCAATCCATTCATTAGATGTAGAATAGTGAAAAGACAACATATGAAGCGTTAAAACCGAGAAATGTTTTTGTTTTGGGGGACATATGTACTCATTTCTAATTTGATAACTGCAACACGTCTCAAATAAGTTGGGACAGGGATCAATGAAATGTAATAAAAATCCAAATAAGATAAATTAACAAAGAAGGACATTTCAAAATGAATTGTACTGATGGACAACATGAGTGTCCAGGTTTAAGACCATTACAGAGAGGCTGAGTCATTCAGAATTAAAGATGCAGTGGGAATAATTACCATAGTCATTGCATACATTTTTAAATTCCCTTTGATTTACCATGATTGAGTGTATATAAGACATACTTTTGTCATTAAAATTATTGTATAGGTTCATGACATCATGAAATATATTGGCTGTAGTCTCACTCTAGCACTCCAAGAATTACAGCTATTGAAAATTTACCATATTAAGAATGCTTCGTGTGTGCAAATGAAAGAGGAGTTTAACATTCTCCTATGCACCTGAGCTCACTTGAAATAGACCCAGAAGACATGGGAAACTGTCCTTTGTTTGCAGAAGTCAGCAGAAGTTGCAGAAGTCAATTCTTTCTGAGTCTTGCACATCCTGTGCTACAGTGAAAATGGACCATCCAAATTGTGCTAGTGCTAACTTCAAAAGTCAGTCTCCATGATGTCATGGGGGTGCAGTAGTGCATTGGTTAAGTTGTTCTCACTCATCTGTAGAGTTACATACAGTGCTGAATGATATAAATGGGCTTTAAACAGCATGAAAAGCCACTCATGCATTATATTTTGGAGGGAGATTTTCAATTACTGACACATAGCTAGGACAAATTGCATTCTGTGCTATGTTTTAACAGTTTAATTCCATCATAAGGACTAGCAGGTGATAAAATGGTGGGCTTTTGGTCAAGACCTATCACACTGTAAGCACTACAGGCCGGAAAACATTGTAAAACATGACAAGGAATACACCCACCTTCTAAGATGGTGAAATCATGTCCAAGATAGGAATTAACACTGTCTTTTACATAAAATCATCTCATCGGTTAATGTTTTTAACTGTTACGTGTTGTCTTTTGTTTTATTTTTAGTCTTCCTCGACATTTGCTGCCTTTTATTGTCCCCGTCCCCTTTGAGACGTGTTGTTTTTACATATTCATGAATATCCCCCAAAACAATAATTTTGGTCAGTTTTGATGGCTGATATGTTTTCTTTTTGCCGTTCTCCATCTACTATAAGAATCAGACGTTTTGAAAATCGCAGTATTTTGTTATTATTCACAATTTACCTTGTGTCCCAACTTCTATGGAGTTGGGGTTTGTACATTAGGTCATTAGTTGAATAATTTTACCTGTCATGTTCTTCCAGCTGTTCTCTTAGTATGGTGATGTTACTTCTAATTCCAAGCTAGAAGTTATCGTTGAATGTTATGGGACCAGCTTGCTGTTTTGTGTGTACGGTTCGGGTTTTAACTGTTAAAGGTGCCCTATTATGCTATTTAGAATAACTTTAATTGTTAATATTTTGCTTTACTGTGGTTAGTGGAGTTAATTTTGAATGATCACTTGTTTTCATGTCCATTATTTTTTATCATTGTGTACATGCACCCTACGCCGCCTGTTTGAAACGCGTGGAAGAGCAGAATGTTAGAACCTTCAGCATTCTGAAATCTCGACGCAGCATGGAGCGTTTCATCAAGCATTCTATTTCTAATATAGCGTCAGCAGCACAGCTGTTTTTGACCTGGAATCCAACCCTGTAGCCTATGTCTAAAGTTGACAGCCAAATAGTTCACCCAATGTCCACAATTAATCTAAAAAGGACGCATCATAAGTCCCACGTTGTTATTTGTGCACCTTGCTGTGTCATTTGCTGAAACCCAGTCCCTATCCAATGCGAGTCTTCCGTGCATGGGCTTCAGTTTGATTTCAAAATCGCTTGGGACAATTAGGCTGCCATTAATCTGAGAAAGGGTTGAAAGTGCTGGGTACAGGCTATTGCTTCCGATTTGAGGTTTCATGAAATGATACGCATATTGCATATGATGCGTAATAACGCGATTGTGACCATTTAAAAAATAAATAAAAAAACAACTAATAGCCATCTGCGCTGTCTTGTTTATTTCTGATATCCTGCGCTGAAGAATCTTTATCTCAAACATTATTAACGCAACAGTAGGGGCCTGATTGGTTAACCCGCTGTCTAGCCTTGCATACTGTAGCCCTAAAGTTGAAGTTATTAGCCAAGTTTACTGCTCGCAAACAGACAAGTGTCGCGCTGGTCTAGGTGGGAGAAGTCTAGATCTGCTGTTGACAGGTGGAAATTTGAAGACACAAAGAATGTTCTGGGATTGAAATCAGATCACATTCCCTTAGGCCCTATTAATGACAAGTTAACCTTCGCAAAATAGGCTATCCAATAAGCTAATCATCTGCAATTGCTGTACACAGTTCAAAGGATAGGCCTATTTATTCAGCGAAGTTGTGGACATTTTCTTCGCTCCCGCGGCAGCCCCCATCTGGCTGTCAAAGACGCAGTCCGAAATTGAAAGAGTGCGCCCAGTAAGACAAGGGCACGACTTGTCGGACTCAAACCTATCAATTCAACGTCTGTCAGTGATATCGTGACACCCTATTTGTGATATGAACTCCGTGTTCAAATTCGTCCTGTGGTCTATTTGCAAGCCAGACTGAATAGGCTACTGAGCGCACGCGTTGTTGGCTTTTAAAAATGAGTTCCTGTTTGCTCGTTGTCTGTAGGCCTAATGCACAATGGTGATAGGCTATGCTTCATAAAAATACATTTCAAGGTATTTTCAGGTGCATGGTTTCATTTTAGTAACTGCATTTCTATTTAGTCCCCGGCAGAAATGATGTGCGCCCACTGGATGGAAGCGCAAAGGGCAGTCCTCGATGGATTGGTTTCATACTGGGTCTTATAATAACGCCTAGGCCTAGTCTCGGTTTCGTGGTTTTTTTGTTCGCATTTATCGACAGGACATGATTTTTTTTATATAACAATAGGCCCTATCCGTTTCAGTTTCATTATTTTTGGCATGCCGCCCGACGACTCGACCAGTTTTAAACGACGTCAAGCCAATATCCACGTTGCTCTTGCAGATATGATGAACAAAACTGCGTTGCATTTTAATTACTGAGTTGTAGCCTACGCATAGCCTATACTAACTGGCTAATCCTTGCCAACATTGCTGATGCAAACGGCTGCTGGTCATGTCGTGATACCTATTTGGATAACATCAGCGCACGTCTTCTAATTAATGTTATGCTTCAAGCGGCAATACAAGTGTAGGGTTTTCACATCTTACCAAACAAAAGTTAGTCTTGCCAACAGCATATGCAAAACGGCCCTGAAGCGAATAGAGAGAGAAAGGAGAGATTCGAGTCTTTCACCCACTTGGAAGTGTTTTGGATTCTCAGTGCGCAACTGCGTTAACGCGTTCTGCCTGTTTTCGACCTTCCTCATTCAACTGTTTCTGACCCGTTAGCCATAGGCCTACCAACCGGTATTTTATCAATGTAAAATGCAGCTTTAATATCACAATGAAACAAAAATATAGGGGCCTCAGGTGAGTGTAGCCTCCAGTCTAGACCGATGCTGTAGCCTATTGACAGAGCCGATTTATGAATTGAAAAAAAAAAAAAACATGCGTAATGGAATAAACTTGTGGATGGCGAAATCCTACACTATCCTTGTAGGCTACACTTTTCTTGTAGCCTACACTATTTTGTACACTGAGTGGTGTATTCACAAATAGGATACATCTCATCACAATACTGTCAAATTCAGATAGGCCTAGGGCTAAGTGTTGCCTGGTTAACACCAGACCTAATCACAAGTGAGATTAGGTCTGGGGAGTTGCCTATTGTAAATTCCGTATGGGGCCGGAATACTTGGCTATTATGACACACTGCCCTGCTCTCTGATTGGGCAGAGAAACTGTTAAGGTCGGAATGCTTGGCCATTATGACACAGGTACCATGATCTTGTACGTTATGAGTCATCCTCGCCATACTGTCTTTCAGATCGAAACGATTGTGTAGAACTAAAGGCAGTATGGGAGTTCCCAGGCTAGGCTATGTGGCTGCGATGAACAAATGCGCATTAGGTCTACTGTCTCTGCAATTAATAAATGGTCTGTGACATCGTCAACACTCCATCCCATAAGCAGCAATGTTAGGTACAGCATGACGTAGACCCGTACCGGAAACAAAAGCTATAGAATGTTGAAAACCCAACCACGCGTTCTCTGACAGTTGAGAAATAGCGTTCCTGCGGCAGAGAAATTCTCCCCCAAGAGGCCAATTTGTGAAATGCAGCTTTCACCAAGCTTTTACATACAACAGATGCTGTGTAACCCAATAAATGGGTAGTGGACATGAAAAAGCATAATAGGACCCCTTTAAGTGTTGTCTTTTGTTTTATTTTTAGTCTTCCTCGACATTTACTGCCTTTTATTGTCCACGTCCCTTTTGAGACGTGTTGTTTTTACATATTCATGAATATGCTGTTTTGTGTGTACGGTTCGGGGTCTGAGTGTAAGAGGCTGCGATGGCTGAGGCAAATTCTGCAGTGTGTGTCATCATAAGTAGCCAAGGAGCCCTGGGATAAATTTGGCTCCATTTCTGGTCCATGCTCCATTAAGCACCGCTCATCCAGGACCATTATGGGTCCATCTGAACTGTTAAAACTAAAATAAAAAAAAAGCTGCATCTCTTTAATGCTGTGTCATGAAGAGTCATCTCAACTCTTTCCTCTGGATCTGGGTATCCATGCAAAACATCTCTTTAGTGTTTGGTTATTCATTAAACCAGTTGTGGTCTGTAGTGTAGACAACAGAACGCATACGGAAGGGTCCAGGGACATTAACTTTTTCATTCACTCGCTAATGTGGCTAGTGGTTTCCTCGAGTCACTAGCTTTTCTACTAGCCACAAATTTCGTATTGTTTTTTTTTTGTGCTTATTATGACACTTTAGATCTAACCTTAGAAGATGAGGTGCTAAAGCAAGAAGACTTGCCAGGCTTGCACTCATGGAAGCAAATCAAACAAATAGAAACTGAGTAACTGACAAACAACAGAATATAGGCTACTCTGATATGCCATACCAAGGAATACCAGCCACAGCCACATTTTACCAGCATTTGGCCGGTTTGCAGGTGCCAACGTTAAGCCCTGATAGGGTCTGAGGAACTAGGGCTGTCTCTGGGATTTTTACACTATGTATATAACTCAGTATGCAGTGGGGGCTGCGAAATCATTGAAATCTGGGATTGAGATGCATCATTGCACTGTACATCATTGTAAAAGCCATTCCATGGGACATTTGTCGCGAACTTGCTTGTTTGTTTGGGCAAGGTCTATAAAAGTTGGGCTTTGTTCTAAAATATTGCATTAACAATCATCATATTTCGACATGTACAATTAGAAATGCTCTCCTCTTTTCAATTAGTCCTTGGCTACGGCACCACTTGGCAGCAGTGTCTGCCTACAGTAGGTTCTGGCAGTTCCCTCCATATTCTCCTTGGCAGCATGGTTCATGCTTGGCTGGATTGGGCAAGCCACTGCCATACATAACATTAGGTTTCTACTGGGATGCTTGGTTGGCCTTGGGTTTGGATGCCTAAGTGGCATCAGGGTTTTTTTTTTATTTATTTTTTTACATCTTCTGTTCAACCTGAAGTCCATATTGTAGTTCTGGTCCCATTTACTCTTAATTCTGAGTGCTATACATGTCTGTTTTGCTAAATCATCAGTGTTTTCCTCACGGTCCTGTTTGACAGGAATAATTAGACAGGGCTTGGAGAGCCTAAGTTCTTCCCCATGAACAGTATCACCAGTTTTGACTAGTACAGATGAGTCCTTATAATTTGCTAAGGACTCCCATAGGCTTCAATGAATACATAAGGAAGTATTATTAGGAAAAAAACACACAATACAACTGTGCTTGTGCAGCTCTGCTGCTTTTCCAGCAGTTATCTTTTGCTCTCTCTCTCTCTCTCTCTCTCTCTCTCTCTCTCTCTCTCTCTCTCTCTCTCTCCCTCTTTCCCTCTCTCTCTGCTGTTTCAGTCATTGCCCATTTTCTGACAGGCTCCCAAAAATCAGCCGTCTGATCCAAGTGAAGGCCATTACCCGTCATTTCATTCTGATTCTTCTCCGCTTCTCCCCATCTCCGTCTCTGTTCCTTTCTGTTCCCTTGCTCCTCTGTCTACTGCTTCTGTCCATTTTGCGTCTTATTAGCCTTGTAATCTTTCTCTCCTTTCTTCTTTTGATAGCAGTCATTTTCTCTGTCTCTGCCTTACTTCAAGCACCTTTCTTTCGTCTTTTTCCATTCTCTTTCCTGCAATGACCCACACCTCTTAGCACTTTAGAAATTCTTATTTCTGTCTTCATTTTAGCTTTACTGGCTTTTCTGTATTGCTCATTTTGTCTGTGTTCATTTGCACTGTCTCTA
>NC_085874.1:5311227-5326114 GCF_034702125.1 Engraulis encrasicolus
AAAATATGCTCACAATCAACCTCTCTATTACAATGTTGAGTTTAGAACTTTTAGTTATCATACATCTGACAGCCAGCCAGCGCCACGTTTAGGTAGCAAAAAAAACCCGACAGCCAGCTGTAGATATGCCTCGGAAAAATAGGCTAAGATTTCATGTTTCAACTGATTTGCTTTGCAATTCGTATTTCTGATTGAAGCTTCCTAAATTAAGTTTTCAAATTCAGATTCACCTGCACCTCGAGAGATAGGCAAAGGGAGGGGCAGCATGCGCGTTGCGGGGGGGCACGCGCAGCTCTACATGGGAGGGAGGGGGGAGCAAGCATGCATGCGACCAGGGCAGAGACGCAAAATATGTCGAAGATGTCGTGGGAGTAGAGCGACTGCCCTGGCGGCCTGAGGTGAGCTGGAAACATAGCAGACTACACAGTATTACACTACATGATCACAATTAATGCCTCTTAAAGCCCATCTCGATTTTAGGACGTTTAGTGATCCTAAATAATCTGACAGCCGGTGTGCCACGTTCAGATATTGGGGAAAAACGACAGCCAGCTAGCTTGCAGTCAACGTTTTACATGGCTCAGGTTGTTTTGTGGAAGGCTAACCCAACTAAGAAACATGCAGATGACATGTCGTTTTATCAAGCAAGAGAGAACTTAAGGGGGTGGGCTAGTATAAAGGAAGCACATCTCTGCAGAGGTGCAGGTGAGGCAGAGAATCTTTTTCAGGATTGTAGAGGTTTGATCTTGGTGAGACCGCTAGGAAAGTGCTTTTTCTTACGCTGATATATTCTCCGACCCAAAGATACTGTTTCCACTGTCAATGTCCATGTAATTGAAATAAATCCACTCCACATGATAACTGACGTTTACTGTTCTTCTCAAGACATAGGCCTACAAAATGTGCATGAACTAACTAAAATATCTGTAATGAAAATAAAAGGTTATAAAGTCTGCGAGAAGCTCGGAGCTTCAGAGCAACAGATAGGAACTGGTCGCTCCCACGCCACGGTTCTTTGCGATCTGAAATGAAAGCCGGCTCGTCAATTCTTAAAGCGACAGTACACATTTTTAATATAGGCTACAAAAGACCCAACAAATGACCTAAACCTGTGAATTCTTATTGTTTTAGCTTTCCTATATAACATTCATCATTTTAATCATGGAATATGCCTATTAATGAAATTTCAAATTTAAATTAAATTATCTTTTTAACCATTTTTAAACTATTTCTATTTATTATAACTTAAAGTCTACTTTGGCTGCTACAAGGATTATAAAGATGACAGTGGGTTAATTGATTAAGCATCCTCATATTTAGCCTATTAATTTACTCATCATTTCATTTCATTTAAGATGAGGATTACTCAGAGCCACAGACCTCTGCACATAGGGCAGGTAGGCATAAGACTGATCATCTCTGTGACTGATACAGGTTTAAAAACTATCAAGGCTTTTTCTCATAATTTCATTTAATTTAGGGGCAGCCACATACCACACATGAGGAAATGTGGATCAGGAGACATTTAGGGCAGGTGGGCATAAGGCTGATCATCTCTGATATGATTAATAGGTAGGCCTACATGTTTAAAAACTAGCATGTTATATCATATGGTACGCATTCAAGATACTATACAAAAAAATAATATTAATAATTATGACAATAATATACTACTTCTACTACTACTACTAAAAATAATAATACCCATAGTGCAGTTTCCTAAAAATTCTGAAGGCCGCTCATTGTTGATGGGTTTTTTGTTTGTTTTTGTTTTTGTTTTTTTTGTTTTTTTGGGGGGGGTGTTGCCCTTTCTTCAGGTTAGAGCAACTGCCCTTTGAGATTCCTGTGCACGTCCCTGCTCGGAACATCTCACCCATTTCCCAACTCCCCTAACCAATGTCACTGAACACTAAACACAATTCCTACTTAACACTCAAATTCCAGATTTAAAACACACTCTTTTCACACCGTTACACACAATTCTCTGGATTACACTCAATTTTCATAAAGAAAAACACTGGGTTTCTCATGGAACACACTGTCATTCACAACACTACAATCAACTGCCATACTATGTTCACTTCCTCATCACATGGGCAAACTCTCTTCGTACCGGTTTACAATCTGAAATCATCACCCCATAAGGACACACATTGCATGTCATATTGATGAAAAATGAGTGGATGCAAGGAGAAAACACATTTGTTTAGTTTTTGAACTCAAAAATATGTTATACAAGACATCACTTCCATGTGGTTACCCAATATTTTACAATAAATTAGTGCAATTTTTTAAATGTCAGAAAAAAATTGCTGTTGATGCCTTCTCTGGGTGGATGCGCCATGCAAGACGGTATTTCCCTCGCTGCCTGGCCAGGGAAACGATTGCATGTGATGTGGATGAGGTCCTGTGGCCAGACCACAAAAGAAGGCAGGATGAAGCAGAGTAGATGTGAGTGTGTGTGTTTTTTTTGTTTTTTTCATAGCAATAGGCTATACAGTAATAGGTTTTTTTGTACTTTTTGTGAAAAAGAAATACACATCTTTCTGTTTCTGTTTGTGTGTTGTGGGAATGAAGTTTTTCCAACTTATGTCACAGTATCCATGCAATCCAGAACAAAAAAAGCCCAAGTTAGTGGGAGAAATTAGTTTTACCCTGTGCCCAACAGTGTTTTAATGGGTCTGCAAATGTGTATTGTAGTGACTGTCTGTGTGTGTCATTTGACGACAAAATTAGGTTTTTAGAAGAGAGTACATTGTTTTGAGACAAGACGTGCATTTTTCAGAGGTAGTGAAGAGTTTGGCCCGTTGTGTGTGAGGTTTGGAGATTTGTGTGTAGAGTTTTGAGAATTCGAGGACCAATTACGAAAATTGTGTGTAGGCAATCGAGAAAAACTGTAAATTAGCAATGTCATTGGCCCAACATCTGCATTTTGATAGCTTTGGCATCTGTAGATATCTTCTCTAGAGAGTGATATTGTGCCGCACTCAATGGTGTGAGAAAGTCGATTGCGCTCCACATTCTGTGGGACCTCAACAGAGGACTCTGTGTGTTGGCTTGCAGCGCCACCTAAACGAGATGAGGACGGCAAGTGGAAGAGAGATGACAAGATGAGATCTAATGTGTTTTTTGTCCCATCTCAACTCGTGTAATCTTATCTTGGCTGATGCTCTCATTTCCCAGAACATTTGCTCTTTTATTGTCGCCCCCATCCCACCACCACTCCTGCTGCACCAATGCACACCCCGCAACCCACAACCATCCCCACTGCTCCGCGCCTTATGAACACTGGCTGTGTGTGTGCTGATGTTAACAAGCTAAACAGAGGCCTAAAAACAGAGCAAAGCTGAGTAGAGCGACTGTCAAGAACATCAGCAGTGAATATCAAACATGGGTGTGTTTCGGTGGTACTGGGTAGGGAGTACTGTACACAGTGCTTTTATCGGTGTTGATTCAACATTAACAGTCATATTTTACACCTGTTGTTAAATTCCACCTCCTACTGTACCTGCCCATCCACTGCACTAGCTACATTCAGACCCAAAGTTGCTTACCTGTGGACCATCCATGTTCATACGGGGTGGGGCACCTTACAGTATGTAAATGTGATATTCAGATGAACCTGTTGATGTCTATGTTTTCGTCAGAGTTTGCAGAGAAAAAAACAAGTACTATTCGGTTCACTTCAGGAACCAACCTTCCGGTTCCTAAACACTCAGATTTTCCAGCGTGAACACGTCAGTCTGTTCAAGATCAGGTGTGAGAATGGACATCGACGGCACTGTTCTCTGCCTGCCCGAACACTCTATAAGTGTCACAAAACGGCAAAACTTACCGTGCTGCAGATGCAAGAGAATAGAAACCTGGGTTGCACGTGCCATTGTCAAGTCAAGTCAAGTAGGTAGGTTTTATTGTCAATTTCTTTACATGCACTGGTCATACAAAGAATTTGAAATTACTCATTTGGACTCAGAATGACAACAAACACCTGTGCACGGTGTTGAGGTGGCAGACAAAGTGAGGCTTCCTTGTCCCGTTGGAGACACATCAGTTAATCGTGTCTCTTCCAGTTGCTAGGTCAATTGCTATTGTGATGAAGTGTTCTCAGTTCAAACAGACATGCTGGTGGCACGAACTGGAGTGACAGGAAGTGAAATTGAGTTTGTTGTGTCTTTGTGATGACCTACTATTCACGTTTCGACGCTTTTGCACACCTCAGTTTGAGCAAGTGGTTGGATGTAACCCGTGGTTCAAAATAATAAGTAAACATCATGCGCGCCTTACTTTGTACATTGCACTTGCAATTTGCACAACATTTCGGTCGTTCAGACCTTCTTCAGGTGGGATTACCCACTTATATACCTAGTGCTCTAAAGTTCTTCCATTGAAATGTCAATAAGTGTTTAATGCACCTTTACTATTATGGATTTCATGGAATTCCCATTTTTCTTCATGCCTAGTTGCAACTTCATGTCAAATTCAACCAGTCCTTGTGCGTGTGTTCGTGCGTGTGTGCATGCATGCATGTGCTCTCAGTGTGTGCTCTCAGTGGTTATTGGTAGTATGCACATACAGTATGGAGACAGAGATGTTTTGCTTGTCCTTGAATCCTTGAGTGTAACACCAATAAGAGGACTGGTACTGTTTAATAATAATAATCATAATAATAATAATAATAATAATAATAATAACTTGGTTTCATATAGTGCCTTTCAAGTAACCCAAGGTCGCTTTACAAAAGGAAAAACGGGCATGGGTGTAGCCTTCCAGGTCTGTCAGCTTATCAAAGACATACCTTTCCCAAAATGTTTGGATCTTGTACTCCTCGCTTGTCTCTTGGATCCAAACAAAAGTAGTGTTGTGTGTATATGAGTGTGTGTGTGTGTATGCATGTGTCTGTGTCTGTGCTTATGTGTCTGTCTTTGTCCATGTGTGCAATTATGTACATGTTGTTGTTTTTTCAACAAGACTGCACATCCATAAAAAAGATGACATTCCCATCATCAAACAAGGCTTCAACTCGCTAAGCTGCCAGAGCCTGTGTGGGCGTGTGTGATTTTGTAACCCTCTTTTTATGCTGTGTGCATTTTAACATGAAACAACACTTTGGACCACAGTAGTCCACCCCCTCATTAGACTAACAAGCAAGCAAACACCAGTGTAAAACACACACGCACACACACACACACACACACACACACACACACACACACACACACACACACACACACACACACACACACACACACACACACACACACACACACACACACACACACACACACACACACACACACACACGCACACGCACACGCACACTCACACTCACACTCACACACAAACGAGCTTAATCATTATGTGTAATGGTGCCTGGTAGGGGCTGGATGATGGGGAGGGGAGTGGAGGGAGGGGGGAGGTGGTTAAGAGATATGTCGCTGATGCATACTGGGTACAAACGAAAGAGCCCAGGAGTAAAGCAAGATTGAAAAAAGCCTTGCCCTGGGTGTTTGGGATAGCAGAGGAAAAGCTGCCAGCTACAGACCCTTGTCTGTTTGTTTACTTATCTCTGTGTGATATTGTGTGTGTCTGTGGCAGAGACCGCTGCTTGGTTATTCCCCTTCTAATGAGAAAGGAGGCGGGATCGGGTTCTATGCTGTTTGTCATTGATGTAGGTGCCATAGATGGATGTGTATCCTACTGTTTCCTTTTAAAAAAAAATGTTTATCTCAAAAATGAGCTCAAAATGATGGCAGTGGTAGAAAATGCAGCCTTTTGCAATGAAATACATCCTACTGTGTGTTTAAGCCCATCGTTAGTATTCGGATAGTGGTAATAGTGGTAATATATATTCACTCTCCAGCAGAAAACTTTTACCTCTATCGTTTAAAAAAAATATATATATATATTATATTAATTCTTTACTCATTATAAAATACTAATAAGTGCTACTGGTCAATCTCCATGAGTATATGTGAATGATAAATTTTTAATAACCAACTTTAATAATTATTATTCATTTAGAAAAGAGTGATTTAAATATTAAGTGGAAAAACAATGAAAAGTAAAGATACAAGGTTTCTGCCTCACAGCAACAATATAATAAGAAAAGCATACTGAGAAGTATTACATTGCATTGCATTTCATCACACTTAGCTGGCACTTTTATCCATTTATTACAGGGTGTTGGTTATAGTCCTTGGAGAAATCTGAGGTGAGGTGCCTTGCTTACAGGCCCTTCAGCTACTGTATGTAGGAACCTGTAGGGACACACTCTTCTTGCTGGTAAGGGTGGGATTCGAACCTGCAACCCTCAGACCCGAAGACCATCTCTCTAATCATTAGGCCACAGCTGTGAAATGTCATTGGTTGCAGACAGTGTGGTAGGGCAACGGGAGATGCGATGGCCAGTATTAAAAGACACTGATGGAAAAATATTCTTTAAGGGCAGGTGGAGGCCAGGTGAAATAGCCCAGTTGAAATCTCATCAGTGTCTTCCGTCACATTGCAAAGTACACTAACAGTTATGACGGCAATCACTCTGTTCTGTAGTCAGCTTGTGTGAGAGAGACACCCACACAGCAGGAGGGAGAGAGAGAGAGGGTGAGAGAGACAGACAGAGAGAGAGAGGACAGGAGAAGCAGCAGAGACTCAGAGATGGGGAGATGAAAAGGTGCAGGGTGATGGGCTTAAACTGGACTTGAAGTACTACAGTACTTTGTACAGTATAGGGATACAACCTGGCTCTTTCGCAGATGAAAGTGGTTCTTCCTTGCTACACACACTTAAAATTTGGTTTAACGGCGAGCAGATTCACTGTCCAAAGGCGTGGCTATGTCACGAACCCTTGCACCTGTTTGGAGAAAACACTTGTTGTCTGTCATTTTAACCCTATACTGCACGCATTATTATCCCATCATGGAAAAAAATCTTGCTGTGGTTTTTGTCACATAAAATGAACTTCTTAAGACATATTTGCAATTTTTTTCAAAAAAAAGTTTTTTGGGGGGGGTACTTTTAGGTTTGTTGCCATATGGCAACATTGTGCAGTTAGAGAAAGGATCTAGTACACATTTTTACTCCAAGACCAAACAAGGGTCATACAGCATTATGGATTATTTTATAGAAATGTAATTGTTTTTATCTCAGAAAAACATTGAAAGTTTACCCACAAGTTCAAGGGAGTTATTTAACACATTTTTGCCATTGAGAAAACAAGTGGATACTGTTTATTATATCCCCGAAAAACAGTATTTCAGTGGTATTATGTTAACCAACCACCAATGAATATATTAGGTATTAACACAATATCTGTGCATAGATTTGCACAAAAATGTGTATGGTAACTGTCTACAATATGTACATGAACTGATTTAATTTCGGAAGCCAACACTTTCAAGATGGCCGACATTCAAGATGGCCGATGTGCGGGCCAGACATCTTTCAACATAACCGACAGTTTATTTGTCATAACGTTTGAATGGGTGCTTGGATTTACACTAAACCTTGTGTGATAACACTCTATAATGAGTAAATAAGCCATGTACAATTGTGAGGCCAGTGCTTTCAAGATAGCTGACTTTCAAGATGGCTGACTTTGAAGTTGGCAATCTTTCGAGACGGCCTACCTTTTGTTTACGCCGCAACTTTTCAATGGGTGCTTGGATTTGCAGTAAATCTTGTGTGTTAATACAATTGGTTTATGAGCTGTTTGAAATTTGGAAATTATGCTTTTAAAATGGCTGACTTTCAAAATGGTTGAATTTGTACAATAATTTTTGATCGGTTTGACAGATTTGCACAAACGTTTTTTAATAATCTATCTTTAATAATTCTAATTAGCCTATTTATAACAGACAAATGAAGTCAAAACATTTTGGAGGCTTAAAATGGTCAAGATGACCGTAGCTTTATGCTCTAATCTGGGGTTTGAGGATTTTTGTGGTATACTTCTGGCAGTCTGGGGAGGCTGCATAGGCCTTGTTCGCTTTTCTGCATGTACTCAGAGTGAAAGCTCATAAAACAGTTCTGTACACCCATTATAAAATGTTTAATGTTCATTACAGACTGCCATTTGCACTAATTATAAATATTATCAGTTATCAATCATTCAATCAATAAATAAATCAATTAATCAATCAATTAGAATTAGGTATTTGTATCAATACACTTTCCCTATTGACCGTCTTGTTTCATTACCGCACAATGTTGCCGTATGGCAACATACCTATTTTTCAACATAAAAAGGAAATATTTTTAGTTGAAAACAAAACAAATGGTGAAAACATATCATGACTAACTATAGATCATCCCAATATTTTAAAATTTTTTGTAAATATTGCAAAAAGTGTGAAAAAATCTTGGCCAATGGCAGAGCAATCTGTCAAGGAGACACACTCATGTACAGTAAGGGAAAGAGCGAGCCTGGGGCAGTGTATGGTGTGTCCATTCCTTGATGGTCAACACAAACCACTTAAAAATTGGATAAGAACAAGGCGAGCAGATTTCAATATGAAAACCAATCAGTGTCTATTATTTATATTTAAATACCAGGAAATGCCAAAAGAATGGTATGTTGCCATATGGCAACACCGTGCAGTATAGGGTTAATGATGTACTACTTCAACTTACATTAGGTGCCGAGGGCATACTATTCTGTGGTTGTCTTTCTTAGTTTGTGCAATAACTCTATAAACGGTTTGTGAACTGTTAAGGCTTTAGAGCCTGCCAAGACTTTTCAAAATGGAGTCTTCAGAATCAACACTTTGACGCTGAGTCCAATGACATGGTCCAGGTCATTTGAAGATATTGTGGTCTGTAAATTAGTGAGAAGTATCCCCACACTTACTTGGTACAATTATACACATATGTACAAGTGTACATATAATGCATTAACAGACTGATCTTTCTTCACTGTTAGTGCCCTGCAGTAGCTTCTTGGCACTGCTGATTACATTTTTGTTCCACAGCTAAATTTGGAGAGTCAGTCTTGTGATTGGAAAATCAGGAATACCATGAGAGGAGGGACAGAGACAATCTACACAGTCTCACCCCAAGTAGTCAATTTTTGACTACTCAATTTTTGACACCCCAAGACTGCAATTTTTGACGTCTTGGGTATTCCTTCCACGTCACATTTTGACTATGTCCTCAAAGGCGCCCCCTTGTGGCAGCATAACGTCATTGAGGTTAGGTTTAGGAATAGTTTTAGGGTTAGGCCACATAGTCAAAATGTGACGTGGAAGGAATACCCAAGGCGTCAAAAATTGCCGTCTGGTCCAAGGTAGTCAGAAATTGACTACTTGGGGTGAGACTGCGTTGAGACAATCAACTGAAGTTTCAACCCCGTTACTCCCCAAAGGCCAGTGGCAATCTTACAATGATTGGCTTTCTGGATGACGCCCCCTTCGACACCCCTTGTCCACCATGACCCTGCTCCGACAAAAAATAAAAATAAATCAGAGGGAAAAAAAACGCTTATAACAGCTGATAAACATGCAAATGTGGTACAGTAATAGCATATAAATAACACGTCAATAGCGCTAATTCTTGATATTTGCAATGTCACCAGGTCATCAGGGTTGGGGTTTCCAGATGGTGCCGCCCCCTCTCGGGTGCCCAGATCCACCAGTTATGCTTCCATAGAGCTCGAAAGTGACGTCACTTCCCCCAATTTCATGGGACCTCAACGGCGTTTTTAGCCGAAAATCGTAGCATGTAATCCAATGGCGGTATTAAAATGGCATTTCGATCCCCTTCGAGTTGTGCCATGAGCTCCATATATGTTGTTTCTGATATTTTTGCTTAATTTTTCGTACGAACCCCCACATTTTTTAGAAAGCTGTGTTTCTTCACATTTTCCATGCCGACGGCCTCGGAACAAAACATTGATACTTCTGCATGAATAATCTTTATCTATCATCTTAAACAGCATATTTGTAGCCCAGCGCATATCATGACTGAGATCAGAAGATATTTACTCGCTACCACGTTGTTAGATGGTCAGCTTAGGTCCCGTGAAACGCGGAACTAAGGGGCGGGACTTTCGAGCTCTATTACCAAAAAGCCCTGGTCATTGTCATTCTTAGTGCGTTGTGAAATGTATCGGCCGTCTCTCTTGAGCTTGATGTCTGTATCCGTCACTTTGTGTTCTCTGGTGGCATGCCTCATCTGCAGCATGTCTTGATGGGTAATTGCAAAGTGAAGTGGAGGTCAAGCTTATGACTCCGATGCCCGACATCATAATCCTGCATTGTTCCCTCTCTCCCTCTGTCTGCATCACTTCCTCCTCTATTGCGGTCTCTCTGTCGTTTCCCCTTGATATAAGGAATGAAATTGAATAAGGACATTGTTCAATTACTCAAGCGGTCAGAAACCACAGGGCAGCCCTCATTCCACATTTTCTTCTTCTTTTTCTTCTTTTTCTTCTTCTTCTTCTTCTTCTTCTTCTTCTTCTTCTTCTTCTTCTTCTTCTTCTTCTTCTTCTTCTTCTTCTTCTTCTTCTTCTTCTTCTTCTTCTCTCTCTCTCTCTCTCTCTCTCTCTCTCTCTCTCTCTCTCTCTCTCTCTCTCTCTGTCTCTGTCTCTGCTCTATCGCTTCTTCAGCCATCTGCCTATGTTCCTTGCTCTACTTTAATGACTGCAAATGGACTTCATCTCATTAAATATGTGCACTGTCTTTTTTTCCTGTTTTCACTCACAGTTTTGATGACTTAGCATGAAAAAAAAGAAGTCCAGCTGGAGCAGTGGAGCCCTATTCGGCTCATGGAACATTTCATTTTTAAAAAAAAAATTTTTTGAAGGCGGTCTTGGAAATGCCCACATTGGAAGCTTCTTTTCCCTTTGCTTTCACAGTGCTGATGAACATTTTGGGCATTTGAACATTTGAGCATTGCAGTGCGACCGTAGCGCAGCTGTTAACACTGTACGGCTCGAGTAGGGCCCCAGTATTATCAATTAAACATCAGGCAGGGCGAGGATGAGGGAGCTACAGTAAAAAAGAAGAAGAATATAAGAGAGTAGCCTACAAATTCTCAATAATCTCATTGGAAATCATCTAAGTTGTTTAGTAGAATGAAAGACACCAATCGAGTTGTTCAAGTTGTGAAACCAATAGTTGCCAATAGAGGTACATTGAGTATTGGATTTTGATGAAGTGCAAAAAATATATATATTTAAGAGATGGTGTGTGCAGTTTCAGTTGTGGTATCCAGACATTTCTCAGTCCTGACATTTGTCCGCTCATCAAAATTGTAAAGGTGGACATTTCTACGTTCATCAAATTGCAAACAGCATGGCAGTTCATGTGTTAACACTGGCCTGTGTGTGCTTGCTTGTGTGTTTGTGTGTGTGTGTGTGTGTGTGTGTGTGTGTGTGTGTGTGTGTGTGTGTGTGTGTGTGTGTGTGTGTGTGTGTGTGTGTGTGTGTGTGTGTGTGTGTGTGTGTGTGTGTGTGTGTGTGTGTGTGTATGTGTGTGTGTGCCTGCCTGCCTGCATGCGTCTGTGTGTTTTACAGGCAGGAGTGTAAGAAGCTGCGTGAGGAGCTGCGCGAGGAGCACGAGGAGCAGAAGCGGCTGGCCCTCAACCAGCTGGCCCAGAGCAAAGAGCAGGAGCTGGGCAGCGCCCGCGAGAGCTGGCAGAGGAAGGTGGAGGACCTCCTGGAACAGGTGAGGAGACGGCTTTTCTATTCAATTTCAAGTTATTGGGCATTGTGTACTATTAAGACATAAAAGTTGCTATTTCATGCATTGTACCAGAGTAAGCCTCAGGCAAATGTGCAGTCCATAACACTCTACAGCGATCCCACTTTTAATTGAGCCGCAGGAGTGTTCTATTGACAAAACATTAATAAATATTGGCTCCTTTTTTACCAATATCTTTGTTGTTTTTTCCCCCTTAATTTACAAAACAAGCACATACAAAACAAATAAATAATCTGGAAATTAACATTAATGAGGAAAAATGAAAAGAATAATAAAAAAGACAGAAAGTTACAATACCATTGACAAACCCCCTCCCCCCAAAAACTCTAATGAGTCCCAGACCTTAACAAATGTACAATATATCCCCTTAACCATGTGTAGTTTGTCATTGTTTTCATAGCAGGTGATCCTAAAGTATTGAATTGAGCCCCGGGCTATGCCCCCCTCAGGTTGGTCTGACATTCAGACACCGGTTTCATTTTTGTGTTTACTTGGAATGTAGCTCTGTGGAGCTTATTTTCTTGATCAATCAGTATCATAGGAAGCATGAGCTTAAATCATTGAACAAGAAGATACACAGACATGAAATACAATTTTCAGTTCAGACTTTTAAATCCCTCACTGTACAATCTCAGCAGTTATGGGGCGATTGGATGTTTAATAAAAGACTGACCAGTCAAATAGAAGACCATGATTTAAAAGCCTTTTGTGGCAGTTAATTGCATTATTATTATTCAACATGCCATTATTGCAGAGGGTCTTCAGTAGAGCCTATTTATTTCGTAGTACGTTACTAAAGGCCCTGTATCATAGTAGTGTAGTATTGTGGTAGTTAACTTTTCAGTGACTATTACAGTGTTTCACTGGTGGAACGGCATGCATTATGGGGCTATTGAGCTTAACTCCATTTCAGACAACATTTTATCCCACTCAAAAATAGTGTTCATTTTACTCTTTAATCAGTGTAACCTTTTCAGAGTCAATTCTACTCAATATTGTGTGAAAAATATTTAGTGTCTATAACATACTCTATCTGCTGTAGCTCTTTAGGTACAGTAGAATAACAACTTTGTAATAGAATGTGCTAGTGTTGTACTTACACCATGCATTTCCCTCTACTTTTACTTCTAAAAAATATTTTCAGCGGTTTTTATGTCTATATTTGATAGGGCCGTGAGATGGTGATATGAAGCGAGTAGGAGAGAGACATAGGGGAGGGGGGAGGATCAGGAAGTGATCTCAGGCCAGAATCCAACCCCGGTCCCCAATGTACCAGTCAATGCCCTAGCCCTTTGAGCCATGGCCAGAGCCTTCTTTTACATTTGACACCTCTGAAGATGTGCGGCAAGCTGTGAAATTCACATTTCTGGTCTGCCTACCTTGACTGCTAAGGTGCTTTTTTTATGGCCAACATTATAATTTCTTACAAGCACCCCAAGATGTCAGTGAAAACAGTGAAATGACTAACTGCTTATCATTTGACCTTTTTGTGGGTAACAGGCAGACCTTTGCCATGAAGGTGATTAGGTAATTAGCATCTGATTCGCCAGGGAATATACGTATCTGGTCTGGGCACTAGGCATGCTAGACCCTGGTCATCAGCAAATTTCACTTTCTTAACCAATACCAGTTAGAACTGGGCTAATTAATTTGGCTGGCCAATGCTATGCCATAAGCATCTTTTTCAGTGAAGTGAGCCGTTAGACATTTGACATTTAATAATAATAATTCAAAAGGATGTTTTGATGCTGGACGTAGATTGAATCTGGCTCTTGTCTGATTGCCTGTTTGCCTTTGAAGTCAGGCCTACTGTAGACAGCTGTAGACAGCTGAATAATATGAGAAATGGTGAACAACCACAGCGGCCAACCAGGGTCAAGTGAAGAGGCATTTTAGGCATTGCAGACCAAAATTGAATGAAATCCACTCAATATGATCATATTTGGGTTTTTTTTTTTTTTTTCAAAAGAAATTGCTTCATGAGTGCTTCAGTATCTTTTTCAATATTTCATCCGTAGTATACTATGTTTCTCAGTTGTTTTCTGTGTCATTTTTTGTGTAAAACTAATTACAAAGTCAAACATTCTTCCCAAAGGACTCATGTCCAGGCAACCATTTCCCTCAATGGAAGTTATTCGGATTAATCAAATCATCATTATTTTGTTAATTTAATTATGTACATTATTATGTTTTATTCATTTGGTTGTGTTTCCATTGTTTTTTTGTCTGTCTTTGTCATGTTGTAATGTTATTTCCTGCACTCTGGTGTTTTTATTTCAACATAGCGCCACTTACTTGGTGAATCCTTGTATAAATCGATCAGTAATGTAAGTGACAGCCAAACATACACACACACACTTTTTTCTGACACTACTAAAAAACTGACTCAGACATTGGTGTGACCCGCATGCGGTTTTCTTGTTGGTTTGCGACTGCTGGTTTTGCATATTTTAACACACATTCAAGGAAGTGTGTGATTGTGTGACGATTTAGTGTGCCACATATGGACAGTTAACAAAGAAATAACAACCGAGAGCTGAAATATTTCACAGTTAACTCGCATGGATTTGATTTTTCAGTTTGACTATTTTCTCTATTTCACTTTTGTCTGTTTGTCATTCTCACGTGCAGACTTTTTCTGTCTGTCTCTTGATCTGTATTGTATTGCTTTTTGACGCCCACCCCTTTTCTCTCTCTATCCTTTGGAAGAGGACAATCAAAGATTTCCATCAATGTTCGATGTATGGCACTTGTTAGAAAACTAAAACATGCTCGAGACAATGGATCGTGAATTGCAAAAATAAATGGAAAATGACCCCAAACTTTTGGTAGTGTATGTACATTGAACACACACACACACACACACACACACACACACACACACACACACACACACACACACACACACACACACACACACACACACACACACACACACACACACACACACACACACACACACTACACCTGGAGAATGAAAGTTAAGAGAGACTCGCCGAAAAACATTGTGCCGCCTTTGTGACCTTAATGCTTACGTAGCTTTGACCGTCATTTACATTTTACATTGCATTTAATTAAACTTGCATTTTCTATTCATGGAGATGGGTCTGTGGGCGTGTAGGTAGGCAGTCGCAGGAGCATTGCAGACATTAGCACTGGATTGGTGACATTATGCGGTGAACAGCAGCCTC
>NC_085874.1:5326214-5361214 GCF_034702125.1 Engraulis encrasicolus
AGTCAGATCCACAGTCTGCCTACTCTTTGGATGTCCAGGTGACGGCTGACACACACACACACACAGGCCATGCCTCGGTCTCTGATATTTCAAAGGAGACATTTAGAGCCCCGCAATCATGGAAATGAATGCCATTAAGCCACTGCATTTGCCTCCTGACTCATTTCCTAATATGCACCATAGAAAGCTGTACACGCAGTAAAACATTTTTGTGATGTTAAATTCAACTCTTGGAGAGAAGAACCAACACTATCAGTCACATTTCACTCTCCAAGGGTTGAAATAACACTGCACAATTTACGGTATGGTGTTCAAAGTGCAACCTTTGGAGTCAGTGATGCTCGCAGGAAGATAGGAGTGGAATGGAAGCTCGTCAGGAATGTGAGGGTTGGGTTTGTGGTGCGGGTGACAGAGACATCTCCGGCACCTCTTGCAATGTTTCGCATCTCACCAGCGAGCGCAGCAGAGCAGACTGACAGACCGCTCTTTAGGGGCGCTAATGTAGCCTTGCCTTAATCTCGGGTATGAGATCATTAGATGCTGTCAGAGGGGTTTTTTTCGGGAGAGAACATTGCGGTGCTGGTGGTCTTATTACTGCAGATAGGCATTCCTGTGAGGTCTAAATGTTCTGTGCCAGTCCACTGGGTATGTCTGATCTCATTCAAGCTTTGTCCCGCACTTTATGAGCCTGAAACTATACAGCCAGAGGCTTCACACACTAATGGATAAAGTAGCCCAAAATATGAGTTTGTGAAAACTTTTAGCTATAAGGGTTTTTTTCCCTGCTAACAATACAAGTCCTCCTACTTCCTAAAGTCATTTAATATGTTTTCTTTTACATATGTGTTCTTAAAGATGTAATGAACTATTAGCCATTTGCCTCACATTGAATGGCCTGACGTACACAGCAAAAAAATGGGGTCTATTGAACTCTTTAAAAGTACAGTCGACCTCATTTTAAGAAAAAATGCTCTTATGTACAGTAGTTAAGTCCCAGTAAAATATGAGAATACATAGGATTTTTTGTCTGTGTTTGCATTGCCTAGTTTACCAGTATGGCCAAATTAAGAGTAGCAATGCAGGTCTATGGGAGGAAAACCGCTATTTAATACCGTCCTGTGATCACTTGTGGCTTGATGCTAATGCTCCCATTAATCCCAGTGTTAGGGGCATGGCACATGTGGAGAGGTGGACTGCTTCAGAATGTTGGGACAGCAACACAGAAAGCTCTGGCACCAAAGGTCCATAGCATGGTGCGGGGGACCTTGACTGAGAATAGAGTAACTGGGAAGCAAGGGCATGTAGTGATTTGTAGGTAAGGAGTAGAATTTTGTATGACAATCAAGGCTTTACAGGGAGCCAGTAGAGACTGTGTGATTATGTGTTTTGCACTGTTGTTTTTGCATGTTGGACCCTGGTACTCTGTAGCCTGCCCCCTTTGTTTCATGGCCTCACTGCAAGGACATTAGTAAAACCAGGCTGGTGACTGCCACTGCTCTAACACACCTGGTGGTAGTTGGATGTGAATGGCCATATTATTTATGTCATTGTGAAAGCAAGGAAGGGGACAGTTTGAAGGTATTGGCATTTTCATTTGTGCCTTGAGAAAGTTGCGAAGTGATTGAAGTGGTGGGGTCAAGTGTGGCAACTGTTTTCCTGTCAACTATACTTAACTTGAAACTACTCAATGTTCTCTCTTTTTCTTCACCCATTCTGCCACCTCGCTCTCACCCACATTGTATTGGTGCGGCTGAAATGTAATATTATTTTGCCAATTGACTTCCAGAAGAGAATGAGGTAGTTTGGGTGCTATGCATAAAATTTGGTGTCAGTAAACGCTGTCTTGCTGTCTGTCGGCCCTATTTCAAAATCAAATGCATGCAAATAGAATTAAAGAAGGCATGGGCCTATTACTTTTATGACCATGATACCGCACTTGAAAGTCAAACAGGGATTTTATGCAGAATAATATGTCAGCATTTGGGTAGTATTTATCTCTCTCTCTCTCTCTCTCTCTCTCTCTCTCTCTCGTTCTTCTTCTTCTCTCTGTCTCTGGGGCATACATGCTTACATATCTTTCCTTTTTTCACTACAGCCGTACAGTATAGTAGGTATCGTACCTGTCATTTCGCTTGAGTTTGAATTTGATGAGCGGAAGGGAAATCTAACTGGCATCAGACTGGCATCTCGTTCTCTCAAATAGTGTTCCCAGGCCAACAGAAGACTGTGCCAGTTACCGCACCTAATATTAAGCCGACTGATGTCCATTCTGAAAACCAGAGCATTCGGGAATCAAAAAGTTTGCAATGCGAAACTGGTAAAAGCACCCTTTTCTAAGCGAACTGTGATAACACGGAGATCGGCAGGTTCATCACTCATGGTGAAATAGACAACATGGTATGAACGCAGATCGTTTCCCAGTCAGCACTTTGGCTCCCAGCGTAACTGGTATTGGAACGGGAACTGGCACCATTTTGGTTGTTGAATGCCATCAGTCGTGATTACTGGACATCTTGAAAACCGCCTGTGGTGTGAAACGGATTTTCCGCCTTGAGTTGAACATTTTAACTTCTTGATCCGCTTGGAGCGGACAGGTGGAAAACCCGCGTTCTGCCTTGTGCTTGAGCGTAACATGCTCACTTTCATTAAGGAACAACACACCTCGAAAAACACCTTGTACGGTAAAGCCTGCACTAGTTTGCATTGGCATGCGTCGAGTTATATTGAATAAAAGTCAAATGTAATAATATACCTCTCATTTCCCCCCTTTGGTTAGATCTCGCTCCTGAAGCAGAGCCTGGAGATGCAGCTATCGCAGTCGCAGACGTCGCTGCAGCAGCTGCGCGCCCAGTTCGACCAGGAGAGGGAGCACCTGAGCGCCCAGCTGCAGGAGCTGGAGGCCGAGCACCAGCGCAGGGAGGCGCGTCTGCAGGAGAGCCACTGCTGTGCCCTGCAGGGCCTCGAGGAGGCACGCCAGAGCGAGCTCAAGGTGGGTAATGCGTTGTGTTGGTAATGTGTGTGTGTGTGTGTGTGTGTGTGTGTGTGTGTGTGTGTGTGTGTGTGTGTGTGTGTGTGTGTGTGTGTGTGTGTGTGTGTGTGTGTGTGTGTAGCGGTTAATCGAATCGATTGGAAACATTTGTGCTGTTGACTTGATTGGCCGCCACAAGTGAAATTCCCTCTTCATTTGCATACTAGGATTGAACTTCTCTCAACTTCTTGACCCCATACGAATGATGGAGGATTTTTGTCCCTTTTTTGCTCTCATGTGTCCTCCCCTTTGTTCCCATTCTCATTTTAGAGCTTGGGTCCTAGCAATTTCTTCTTTGCATTTTTCTTTTGCTCCCTACAGTCGCTCCATAATCCTAGCCTTGTCTTCATCTTGCTTTGCGTCTCAGGCCTCTGGTGTCGCCCTCTAATGGAACCCCGCCGCTGAGCTGATGAGCAATAATGGTTCCACTTGTACATAATTCCGACGACTGCTGGAACACCATCTGCTGTAACAATGCGCTTTCGCGTTTCCTCCCGTCCAGTGTCTCTGCACTTAATTGGTTGCTTCGTAGTGTCGGGGGCCTCTCCCGACTCGTGCATCTTCATCTCACAGAAGCTCCGCTGACAGCCAGCAAAAAGCTGCCATGCCGAACTACTGGCTCAAATGAGACCTAATAGATACATCATGATGCCGGGGGAACGGCGCAGGAGTAAAAACATGCTGTCAGATGGACCAGATTGGCGTGTCAGCAGTGGCAGTGGCATGCTATCAATGTACCATTATGCCTCGACATTAGGTCAAGTGAAAATGTCGACGGCATTTCTTCTGGTGTTTTGGAAAGCAAGTAAAATGGCTCCAAAGCAATGCAGTGTGCAATTCAGAGTGCTTTCGGATAGTATTCCAACACATGTTGCACAGACAGCTATTTAACAGACCATGCAGCCTTGTAGTTCCGCTATTCCTCCAGTAAAAAGCGTTACTATTATTCGCTGAAAAAGCACTACTAAGTAGGCCTTTGTACATTTTATTTGTGAAGCACATTTAAAATTAGTCCAAGCCGACAAAAAGTGCTTTACAGTGAAGCAATAGTAAAAAATACACATTACTACCATGGTACTACACTACCTCTACAATACAGCCCATGGTAATACATTATGACCCATTGCCATGCTGGTATAACATGGTATAACATGTGTCTTATGCACTCTTGGCCTTGGCCTTGGCCCTTGTTCTGTTGCTATATGGGTCCTCTTCCTCATACTCATCCAGCCATTGAACCCCATGTCACTGTTCTAGTCTCATCTAGCCTGGCTATCGTGACTACAACTATCCTTGAGAATTTGGTCTGGCTAATTTGTGTTGTCAACCTATTTCTCCGATTGAGATGCCATGGCCATTGTCTAGCTCCTTGTGCTATTGGTTGAAGCAAATTTGATCAGACCACCCATTTCTTCACTCCCTTGCTAACGTAAACCAGTGTTTTTCAACCTCTGTGCTGGGGAGCACTAGTTTGCTGTGAGAGATCATCAGTTCTGCCATTAATATGGGAAATAGAGTTTTATTTGCAGTTAAGATTTCCAAATAGTGTTGTGCCTTGGAATTTTGTCCTTGAAAAAGGTGTGCCTTAGCTCAAAAAGATTGAAAACCACTGCCTTAAACACATCACATCAAGGCATTGGAAATGTTCAAAATGTATTGCTCCCTCCCTCCTTGTTTCTCTCTCCGTATCTGCTCCCTCCAACTCAGATGAAAGCCAGTTGTGCAGTATAGACAGAAGATGTAAAACTTTAAAACTGTAAAACATTTCACACCCTGAAAAAAGGAAGTTGCCATGCTGCCTTAAGTTTGAAAGTCAACTCAACTCGAGGCTTTCTCAACTTCCTCATGAACCTCGTGAAACTTTGTGCAGCGTTACAGGTAGTATGGACGGACCCAGGCTGAGCCGCATCATATCCACTATACCTGTCTCCCTGTTCCACTGTGCTCCCACACAGTCATTTTCGCAGTGTTAATTCAACACCCAGAGGGTCGAAGAGATTGTTGCTCCTACTCTCAAAGTGTTCAGTTAACACTCCAACACTGCACACTAACAATGTCCCGTGTGCCTTAGGTGGAGGTTCCCCTCACATGACTTATCGTGTCCTCGGCCAGTCAGTCAGTCAGGAGTGTCCCATGAGGACAGAGCAGTGAGATTTGGGGCTTCATGACCTGTCCGGGAGGACAAAGCAGTGAGACGTTGAGGATTCAAAACCTCGTGTCTGCCCCCCTCCCCCTGTCATCCCCCTCCAGCAAGGGCTGCCTACTGGCGTGTGGCTGTGAGACTCCAGTGAGAGGTTTATTTTTCCTCCTTTCCTGCGGAGCCTTTGATGAACTCCCTCCCCATCACAGCAGGGAGGTGAGGGAGTTGGGGGTGAGAAACTTTTAACGTGAGGGGAACTTAGAGAGACAGGGACCCCCCCGTTCTTTCTAAGTTCCCCTCACGTTAAAAGTTTCTCACCCCCCACACCCACTTTTAACGTGAGGGGAACTTAGAAAGACAGGGGGGGTGTTCACCGGTGTGGAGGACTCTTGAGACGGAGGTGTGTGTTTGTGCGTGTGTGCACGTGTGGTGTGTGTACCCACGTGTTGAAGAGACTAGCCCGGTGAGAACTACAGTATAGGCGCACAGGAGCACTAGTGCAGAGAGCTGTCAGAGGATCAGTGTTGGCTGGCCGGTTGACTGGACAGGTGTCACATTCAGCCTCGGGGGGTGGTCTTGTCACGGCAGAACTGTCACCAGTGTGAACATGGAGACTAACTCTAGGTTTTTTTTTTCTCTCTCTCTCTCTCTTTTGACTTTGCATTTGCAGTCAAGCGGCTAATTTGTTGTTGTTGCCTCAAAGGATGGACTCGGATGACTTGGGATAGTTCAGGCAGTTAGCCGGGAGTCCTCAGACAGTACAGACAGTCATTGGACGAGGCCCCCTCTCTCCACCAGGGGCTCCACTTCCAGACACCAAGGCTGAGCTGACACCACCCAGCCTGCCCAAGGGCCACTTGCCCTGGGGCACTAGGCCTCAGTAGACACCCCATACTACCAGGCCCACACTTGGCACACTAACTATGATAATAGTTAAAGAAATATTAAATGAATAAATAAATACATTTAAATAAATGAACAGCAAAGCATTACAGCTTCATATAAGGTTTCCTGCTGACTTTTTTGGTGATGTATCTAGGATGTGTACAACTTGTGGTTTGATCTTGTTCTTCTTCTGCAATCTAATCTTAAAGGTTTTTTTTGCAAACAGAGCACTACTGCAGTACTTTTATGTAATGGGCAGATTAATTATCATAAGGAAGCATACATCTCATCTATTCATTACCTTAGAAGCCTGGGTCAGTATCCATTTAAACAACAGCTGCAAAATTGCATGACTCGTAAGTGTGTATTATAGTGTTTTCTGTTTTGTCTTTTTTACATTCCATCTTTCAGACATTAAAACAAAGCAACCATTAAACTTAATGACTGCTAATTTCTCTTCAAGGAATGAGACAGGCATGTGTTGGAATTCCCTTCACTGTACTGAAACGACCCGTTGGTGTGTGCTGTATTACAAAGTGTATGGTGTTGGGAAGGCACGTGGGATGGTCTGCTTTGAAGGTGTCACGTGGTTAAGTCTCATCACAGATGTGATGTGTGGTGAGAATGTGTCGCTGAAGGGGAGAGAGGGTCTAGTGGGAGATGACACACATGCAGTGCGCGCCAGTTCCGCCACGGGGGGCAGCCACTGACTGTTGGTGTGTGAGCTGTGTTGGCCGACAGCCTTCGCCCTAGTCTGTATGATGGTATTCAGTGACATGTTGAACCTTTGACCTTTCAAATGCTGGACATGGAACTGTAGCCCAGCGCGCACACATGCTTGTGCGCGCGCACACACACACACACACACACACACACACACACACACACACACACACACACACACACACACACACACACACACACACACACACACACACACACACACACACACACACCTATACTGCACGTACATATACATGCGGAGAAGTTTGTTTGCTGGGCTGTATGCTAGAAAATATTTTGATAACTGGAGCCCTGTTTGAGTCAGTGATGTGTTGTGGGCTCATATGTTTTGCATAGTTAAAGGGGTATGCCACTATTTTGGGGCTTAATACAGTTATTGCAGCATGCTACACAGATCCATTGACTTTCACTAGCTTAGCGTTATATTCCCTCTTTTAACTTGTCTTAAAGCAAGACAATGCTTAACATGAAAAATAAGACACTATACCACCTTTATAAACCCCAGCCAACGATTTTAACTGTATTAAAGGTGCCCTATTATGCTATTTAGAATAACTTTCATTGTTAATATTTTGCTTTACTGTGGTTAGTGGAGTTTATTTTGAATGATCACTTGTTTTCATGTCCATTATTTTTTATCATTGTGTACATGCACCCTACGCCGCCTGTTTGAAACGCGTGGAAGTGCAGAATGTTAGACCCTTCAACATTCTGAAATCTCGACGCAGCATGGAGCGTTTCATCAAGCATTCTATTACTAATATTACGTCAGCAGCACAGCTGTTTTTGACCTGGAATCCAACCCTGTAGCCTATGTCTAAAGTTGACAGCCAAATAGTTCACCCAATGTCCACAATTAATCTGAAAAGGACGCATCATAAATCCCACGTTGTTATTTGTGCGCCTTGCTGTGTCATTTGCTGAAACCCAGTCCCTATCCAAAAGTCTTCCGTGCATGGGCTTCAGTTTGATGTCAAAATCGCTTGGGACAATTAGGCTGCCATTAATCTGAGAAAGGGTTGAAAGTGCTGGGTACAGACTATTGCTTCCGATTTGAGCTTTCATGAAATAATACGCATATTGAAAGAGTGCGCCCAGTAAGACAAGGGCACGACTTGTCGGACTCAAACCTATCAATTCAACGTCTGTCAGTGATATCGTGACACCCTATTTGTGATATGAACTCCGTGTTCAAATTCGTCCTGTGGTCTATTTGCAAGCCAGACTGAATAGGCTACTGAGCGCACGCGTTGTTGGTTTTTAAAAATGAGTTCCTGTTTGCTCGTTGTCTGTAGGCCTAATGCACAATGGTGATAGGCTATGCTTCATAAAAATACATTTCAAGGTATTTTCAGGTACATGGTTTCATTTTAGTAACTGCATTTCTATTTAGTCCCCGGCAGAAATGATGCGCCCACTGGATTGGAAGCGCAATGGGCAGTCCTCGATGGATTGGTTTCATACTGGGTCTTATAATAACGCCTAGGCCTAGTCTCGGTTTCGTGGTTTTTTTGTTCGCATTTATCGACAGGACAGGATTTTTTATATAACAATAGGCCCTATCCGTTTCAGTTTCAGTTTCATTATTTTTGGCATGCCGCCCGACGACTCGGCCAGTTTTAAACGACGTCAAG
This sequence comes from Engraulis encrasicolus, assembly GCF_034702125.1. Classification (NCBI taxonomy): domain Eukaryota; kingdom Metazoa; phylum Chordata; class Actinopteri; order Clupeiformes; family Engraulidae; genus Engraulis; species Engraulis encrasicolus. The sequence goes on from NC_085874.1 coordinate 5,334,646, forward strand.
CCAATATCCACGTTGCTCTTGCAGATATGATGAACAAAACTGCGTTGCATTTTAATTACTGAATTGTAGCCTACGCATAGCCTATACTAACTGGCTAATCCTTGCCAACATTGCTGATGCAAACGGCTGCTGGTCATGTCGTGATACCTATTTGGATAACATCAGCGCACGTCTTAATGTTATGCTTCAAGCGGCAATACAAGTGTAGGGTTTTCACATCTTACCAAACAAAAGTTTGTCTTGCCAACAGCATATGCAAAACGGCCCTGAAGCGAATAGAGAGAGACAGGAGAGATTCGAGTCTTTCACCCACTTGGAAGTGTTTTGGATTCTCAGTGCGCAACTGCGTTAACGCGTTCTGCCTGTTTTCGACCTTCCTCATTCAACTGTTTCTGACCCGTTAGCCATAGGCCTACCAACCGGTATTTTATCAATGTAAAATGCAGCTTTAATATCACAATGAAACAAAAATATATAACTTGGGCCACAGGTGAGTGTAGCCTCCAGTCTAGACCGATGCTGTAGCCTATTGACGGAGCCGATTTATGAATTGAAAAAAAAAACATGCGTAATGGAATAAAGTTGTGGATGGCGAAATCCTACACTATCCTTGTAGGCTACACTATTCTTGTACACTATTTTGTACACTGAGTGGTGTATTCACAAATAGGATACATCTCATCACAATACTGTCAAATTCAGATAGGCCTAGGCTATGTGGCTGCGATGAACAAATGCGCATTAGGTCTACTGTCTCTGCAATTAATAAATGGTCTGTGACATCGTCAACACTCCATCCCATAAGCAGCAATGTTAGGTACAGCATGACGTAGACCCGTACCGGAAACAAAAGCTATAGAATGTTGAAAACCCAACCACGCGTTCTCTGACAGTTGAGAAATAGCGTTCCTGCGGCAGAGAAATTCTCCCCCAAGAGGCCAATTTGTGAAATGCAGCTTTCACCAAGCTTTTACATACAACAGATGCTGTGTAACCCAATAAATGGGTAGTGGACATGAAAAAGCATAATAGGACCCCTTTAAGCCCCAAAATAGTGTCATACCCCTTTAAAGGGAGAATGGAATGGCAGTGTACAGGTATATGAAATAAACAAGCATTGTGACATGGTGCAATTCACTTCTCTGTGACGCAGGGATTGAAATAAGCACCTGTCTACCTACCAATGACGGGTGAATTTGGCCTTTGGTGAAATTTTTCTGCATGCGCCCGGGTTGATGCTAAATTATACGCAGCATCCAACATCAAAGGTTTAAACAAATTGTTCATGAAAAGAGTTATTGGCATCACAATAACTGACTTTTTGACCTCTGAAACAAAAGAATTGATCAGAAAACTTGGCATTACAATGTTTGGAACGGTTGAATATGAACTGGTAAAAATGGTGACTGGTAAAAATTGTGAATGACTGGTAGATTTTAGAATGTACCTGCCACAGTGACTGGTGGAGAAAAAATGTAAGTGCTCTGAGACTAGCCCCTGCTCTGACAGCCCCTGTGCCCCTGTGGCCTCTTGCTGGAACTGGATGGAAAAATCAACCATTTGAAGACTGAAAACATCATGACATCACACACACACACACACACACACACACACACACACACACACACACACACACACACACACACACACACACACACACACACACACACACACACACACACACAGCTCAATAGAGGGTCTAGGCAGGCAAGGCCGTTTAAGCTCCTCTCCAGCCTATCAAGGTCAAGCTGTCTAGCTAGAGGTTTCTATTCAATAGTAAAAAAATATATACTAAGATAAAGTTTGTGCCAAGAATGTTTCATCAGAGAGATGTGGAAGGCTGTGAAGGTCTCTTTCGTGCTGAGACAGAGGTGTAAAAAGCTTTACCCCCCCCCCCCTCTCTTTTCCCCTCCTTGTTTCTCTCTCCATATCTGCTCTCTCAATATCTGGTCTTGTGAAAACGTGTCATGCAGTGCAGCCTGAAGATGGGTACACTGTAAAACATGGCATGGCAGTTGAACCTAAAAAAAGGAAGTTGCCCTGCTGCTTTAAGTTTGAAAGTTAACTCAACTGGAGACTTTCTCAAGTTGAGTTAACTTGCAAACTTCAGGCAAAAAGGCAACTTACTTTTTTACGTTTGACTGGTTGCAATGTTTTTTTTTTTTTACAGTGTATGTAAAGGGACAGATAATACACTTGTAGCCATGTTTATATAGCACTTGTAATCCCATTGAATGTGTAAACAGATTAAATATGCATCATGCAAGCAGTCAAATAATGTCTGTGAATGTAAATGGTTTACATTTTTAAAAGCAATTATAATACGTGCTTTAGACTGTTTATATTTAAACCAATTAAATGAGGAAACAGCTCATTTAATCAGTTCTCTTGCATTGCACATGTAAACGTAGGCAGTGTTTGAAGTGACACACAGCGCTCCAGGAAACTTATGAAAATAGAGACATTGACTTCAATTTAATTATACAAAATAAACCTCTAATTAGCAGATGTATTTCTCTTTCTAAGCCCCATAATCCATCAGTATTTACAACTTCATGTGAAAACACATTACCACTTACGTTTCAGATTACTACCATGAGGTACTTTCAGAGCAATTAATGACAAAGTACATATAAAAGGGTAAGCAGAGAGAAATAAATGAAGCGAAATAGATTGGTAGAGAAAGAACTAACCTATTGGGAGTCAGGAAGAGAAGGTAGTCGATGCCTTTTTTGTTGTGATGTGATCAGGTGGTTGTCTTTGTTGTCGACCCCATCGATCGTCTGGGATAAGCAGAGTTGTCATTGAAGACCGGCTCCACTAAGGCTGCATCAGTACATCGACAATGATGTGGCTGAACGAGATTTTTCTACCAGCTCAGGGGTGCATTTCTCGAAACCATACTCACTAACTACATTAGCTACTTTTTTGTTTGCAATGCAATTTCCCAATGGCAACTACCTAAGTGGCTAACTGGCTAAGAACTACGCTTTCAAGAAACACAACCCAGATGAACACTTTTTAGCACTTTCAAACTCATTGACTCTCTGCCATTGTCGTCTCACCACTACCATCATGAGTATTAAGTGTTTGTCCATTTTTCTCTCTGTTTTCTGTCTGTCTGTCTGTCTTTCTGACTGCCCACCCCGCCCCTCTGTCCCTCACTTTCTCATTCTATCTTTGTAAGGACCAATGTTTCATCTGTCTCACCGTCAAGACACAAAAGTGTGATGTGTGGTGTAAATGTAACATAAAAAATGTGCTTTTTTCCCCCAAACCAGTAATTTCACCTCTTCTTTTATTCCTTTTTAGCCTGCTCCCAGATGTATTGCCTGCATTGTCTTAAACAATGAGCTCTTGTATTACTCCAATTCCTCAATGACATCATGACCATTATTTTGTGTCTGGCTTCTACTATATCCTGTAACAATGGCACTGCACCAATTTTTTCCTTCACTAATCTCTACTATCTCTCCTTCTCTCTCTCCCTCTTTCTTTTTTTTGTACACACTCCAATTCACCATTCTTTTTCACTCCTCCTTTCTTGCGGTGCCTGTGCTCGCTATAATCGTCCATTTCTCATTGACTGTGTGTGTGTGTGTGTGTGTGTGTGTGTGTGTGTGTGTGTGTTAGCAGGGTGGGGTGTGTCTGTGTGTGAGTGGTGCAAGTGTACACAGGTGCCTACGTGCATATGTGTATGTGCATGTCCCTGTCTGTCCGCACACGCATGTGTGTATATGGGGTATGTTGCAGGCTATGAAACATATGGTACTCCATGGATTTATACCACCAGAGAAGCTCTTTTCTGTCATCATAGGGCTGATTGAAATGGCTTAACAGAGTTTGTTTATGAGGAAAAAAGTGTAGGTTATTATTATTTATTTAGGTTATTATTAGATTATATCAGATTTGTATTATTTCAAAAAGGGTTTAAGGTCCAGGCTCAGGATTGGGTTCAGATATCAGGCCTGGATATACAGTACTGCACCTTGTACTTGGAGACATAGGCGTACAGCAGAGGAGAGAGTGGGAGAAGTCTCCCAAGGAAAGAATATGGAGAACTATAGGGGAGATACGCTGTAGGAAAATATAGAGATATATTAGGAAAGTAGGCGGTATATATAGAGAGAAAAAAGTGGAAGAATTTAAGAGAGAGAGAGAGAGAGAGAGAGAGAGAGAGAGAGAGAGAGAGAGAGAGAGAGAGAGAGAGAGAGAGAGAGAGAGAGTGTGTGTATGTGTATGTGTATGTGTGTGTGTTCATGCCTAAATCCCACAGCTCCTATGTTGTACTCCTGTCACATTCTCACTCACTGGTCTCACATATCCCTGAATACATGTATACCTGTACACACCCACACAAGTAAATAAACAATGTGTGCGTGCGTGCGTGCGTGCGTGCGTGCGTGCGTGCGTGCGCACGCGTGTGTGTGCACATGCGTGTGTGTGTGTGTGTGCATGTGCATGTGTGTGCAGGGGGGTCATCCAAGGAGACAGTAGTATTCCCAAGGGGTCACTGTGTAAGCTTTGTTTGTAGCAGCTCAATACAACCAACCCAGCCCCCCCCCCCCAACCACACACACACACACACACACACACACACACACACACACACACACACACACACACACACACACACACACACACACACACACACACACACACACACACACACACACACACACACACACACACACACACACACACACTTTTCTGTGTTTATTTGCTCTGTCTTTCCATTCTTATCTACAGATAAGTCACTGTCATCACCACTGTCATTGTGTTTATCTCTCTGTCTCTCTCTCTCGCTCCATGTCTCTTTCTCCCTCTCTCTGATCCCTTCATCACTAGAACCCTCTCCTCTTGTGTTATGTTTGCGTGCATGTGCGCGCGCTTGTGTCTGTGTGTGTGTCTGTGTGTGTGTGTGTGTGTGTGTGTGTGTGTGTGTGTGTGTGTGTTATTGGTTTGTGTGCTGATGCTTAGCATGATAAAATCCAACTGTTTCTCTTTCCAATCCCCTTGTCCCGCCCTCCCTGCACCTGTTTAGCTGCCAAGCCGGCATACAGATGAATGTGTTTACCTTGGAGTCTACAGGCCTAATTAGTGGACACCTACCAAAAGACAGACAGACAGACAGACAGACAGACAGACAGACACACACACACACACACACACACACACACACACACACACACACACACACACACACACACACACACACACACACACGTTCATGTACACTTTACACACACATGCATACGCACACGCACGCAAATGCACACACACACACACACAATCCATACACAATCTCCCGTGTGGAGATTTCAGGGTTTCAAAAGTAATGCGTGGGGCACAGGAGCAGGTTTGTCCCTCATCACCGAAGTCTCTGCATCTGGGAATGGGGTGGGGTGTCATCTTTGAGTCGCATCCCTATACGCTGTCAGCTTAAAGTGCTGGATACTCTTTTCCTAGGGGTCCATCAGTCCGCCTGGCAAATATTTCTCTTTGTGCAATAACATTTGAACGCTTGGATTGATTTTGTCCCAATTTTGTGAGGTAATATACTCTACATGAACTGAGGTACTGCTTAACGTTTGGACAGGGCAACCTTTGCAGAAGGGCCGACTTTTAAGATGGCCGCAGGGGCATTAGAACCATCGCTTTGGCATGAAGTTTCACCCCTTTTGACTTTTGCCTCTGGTTTCTGTTTTCTCCCTACTCATTCTGTAGTGCTGGATATACTCTTTCCTATATGCGATTTTGACTTCTTTTGTCTCTGATTGCCCGGCCGTGTGTGAGTGAACGGATCTGTGTGTCCGTGTGTATTCAATGTACATATGAATTTTCAGCACAATCTTGGTAAATCGATGTAAATAAGAAGGTGATGCCAATTTCTTGTGAAATTTCGTGCGTGTCTTTGTCTTCCTTTTTTTCCTACCTTTGAGAACTGGAGGGCAGCTCTCCAGGAGCCCGAGCAGGGTTCTGCTGGCTGCTGATGTATCTTAAGTGTCTACTGATTGTAATGTACAGTAATTACCGCCATCAGCATCCACGCCTTGAAAGACCCTAAAAACGTTTACACCTACTGTTCTACTGCTTATGAGGTTTGCCTTCTGCCGCTGTGTGTGAGTGCGTGCGCGTTTGCACTTTTGTGCTTGTGTGTTTGTTTCATTTTAAATCAAATATGCAAACCTGAAGGGAAGAAAGCCAGACAGCACTTACAGTGTATTTAATTCTCTGTCTCATTATCTTTTGGAAACCAAAGCACATCAACTTAAAGTAGATATTATGTACATGTGTCTGTTATATTGTCGCAGTAAGACAAGACATTAACTCTGAAAGGATATCTTTTCATTGTCTTTATGCTACATTACATTTGTTTTATCACTGTACAAAGATATGTTTGTGTAGTTCAACTATGTTTATTATCATGTCTAAATCTTTCGTCTATTCTCCACCACAGTTCCTCTTTCTCTCTTTCTGTAGCTCCCCCTTGCTAATTCTCTTTTTCTCACTTCCCCCATCCCTCATTTTATCTCCCTTAATCTTTATCTCTATCGTTCTCTTTGTCTTCGTCTCTACTTTCCCTTTCATCGTTCTCATCTCTCTCTCTCCTTCCCCATCTCCTACCCTTTCTATGTGCTGATCTCTCTATTGCCCTCTCTGTCTCTCTCTCTAGTAAGGTGTTGCCAAAGCATTAGTCACACAAGGAAGAAAAACAAAAGGAAAGTAAACTTGTGATCTTAAACGAATACAACTACTCAAATTAACATTTCTGTTACCTTTGCCCCACCCCCTCTACATATGCCCCTCCCCTTCCGCAGGAGCTGGCTGAGCGTCTGCGGCACCAGCACCACATGGAGCTGCAGTCTCTGCGGGAGGCGCACAGGCACAACATCGAGACGCTCAAGCAGCAGTCGGAGCAGGAGCTGCAGACACTGCGCTTCGAGCTGGAGGACGAGGGCAAGGCCATGCTGGGTAAGGGGAAGCACAGTGCAGTCAACATGCACATACAGTACATACATATACACATACACACGTGTACGCTACATATAAACAAGAGCACACACGCGTGCGCTCACACACACAGTACAACATCAGCACAGCAGAGAGACACAGCGGGGAGTTGATTGGGCAGTGAGCGACAAACTGTTTCCCAAATGCTCTCAGATCTCTCAAATGCTGCTGTTCAAACAAGTCACACACACCAAAAAAAACACAGGTGAAAAGGTGAAAACATGTAATGGTATACACGTTTCAAAATTCCCCAGAATGTGCTATAAGCTGTGCAATGTTCACCTACTGTATGGCCCACAGTCTGCTCTGTAGCAGGGACACAGCGTCCAATCTGGCGGACAACATAATAAGTTATTGGTACTGCCGAGGTCAGAAAATGATGACTCCTAACTGACCGCAACGTCTGACCTTTAAAATAGAAAATCATTTTGCACTCCCCCCGCAGGCCCGTTAGTGTTTACGGAAGATGAGTCATGATTATCACCACCGCTCCGACCACCAGCCTCACCACTCCGACTGCTAACATCACCACTCCCACTGCCCCACCACTCCCGCTCTGCACTTTGAAGTCAAACCAAAGGGCACAGTCCATTAAGTGCAGATGGTCCGGCACAAAGACGACACACTCAGTTAAAAAGTAATAATAAGAAAAGGATGTCTATATAGCCTGGGCAGCGCTGTGTTCTAGTGGGCTAAGGTGCAAAACCCTAAAGCTGGGGACCCGGGTTTGAGTCTGACCTGAGATCCTGTCCCCCATTAGGACAATGAAATTCTAGAGAGTCTTGTCCCGATTGGGCATGGCTTGGGTTGCACGTATGCTAATTAACTTAGAACCTGCCCTGACGATCCCGTTTGACCGACTAGGCTAGGCTAGCTCACAGGTCTCACTTTTAAACTTTGGCGATTGTATTTATATCATCAAAGCCCCCAAACAGTGTGCTATTTTATCTTGCCCCTGGTGGTCTACTGTACCTATGAAGTGATAAACAACTTTGAGCTTTTTCAATGGTTTAATGGCCCTGGCCAGCAGCTGCTAAGCTAGACCATAGATTTCACGTCGGTTGCCACCCCACACATGATTCTCTGCCACTGTCATTAGTTAAACTAGTAGTGACTTAGGACATTAAAAGTGACTTAAGACCTAGAATTTCATCATCCCTTTCATAATCATTTCCTGTCACCCTCTCAATGTTTGGGGCATAAAATGCCTAAAATCAACTAAAAAAAAAAAAAAAAAAAATCCAGTGTTAACTAAACACTTAGAGAGTACCCTGGGACCAAATACACTTTAGAAAATGTAAAATCCACTCTCTTAGGTGTTGAATTAGGACCACATTTTTATTGTGTACAGTACTGTAGTCCAAATGAATAGTTCCCATCACATTGTGGAGTGGAGTCTCTGTTGCTAATACAGTAGGCTTTTGGAAATGGATGTATCAGTGATTAATGAGATTTCCATTTTTAAAATGTGCCAGCAGGATCCCAGTTATTGCAATCAGAATTTAAAAGTTGCTCTGTTTTGTGCCGTTGTTAAAGAATTGCAGTGCTCTCAGGAATGGATGTACTGCAAGTGAATGTACACGCACACACACGCACACGCACACACACACACACACACACACACACACACACACACACACACACACACACACACACACACACACACACACACACACACACACACACACACACTCATGTTTGTGTAAAATATTTATTGCGTATGATGTATGAGTGATTGCATATTTATTGCACATCCATCATCTCCCTGCCCCTCTTCTCATCTCATCATCTCCCAGCAGCCTCTCTGTGCTCTGAGCTGAACCACTTCCACGCCTCAGCCATCAAGCACATCCATCACACACACACACACACACACACACACACACACACACACACACACACACACACACACACACACACACACACACACACACACACACACACACACACACACACACACACACACACACACACGGCATATGCACTCGCACACACACACACACACACGGCATATGCGCGCACACACAGACACGCTCACACACAGGTGCACCTACACACACACACACACACACACACACACACACACACACACACACACACACTCACACACTCACACACTCACACTCACACACCTCACAACTTTTTATGTATCATTAATTTGTTGAGGAGAATAAGAAGACACTCACTCCATTCTATGAGTATAAAGTACATACTAGAATAAGATATAATGTAATCTGGGATCTGCAGTTGCTAATCTGGTCTCCAATCTCCCCCACCTCACCTCATCCAGCCTCTCTGCGCTCGGAGCTGAATCACCTGCACGCCTCTGCCATCGAGCACATGCACCAGACCCACCAGCAGGAGATCGTGGTGGCCAAGCAGGAGCTGGAGAAGGCCATGGAGCAGAGCAGGATACAGGTAGGGGACCTGACTACACAGTCACACGCACGCAAGCATGCACATACGCACGCACGCACGCACGCACGCACGCACGCACGCACGCACGCACGCACGCACGCACGCATGCACACACATACTGTGCACACGCGCATGCATACACACACACATTCACACACACACACACACACACACGCATATACACGCGCAGGCATGCATCTGCGCGCGCACTCACATCCGCACGCACGCATGCACACACACACATCCATACACACACACACACACACACACACACACACACACACACACACACACACACACACACACACACACACACACACACACACACACACACACACACACACACAGACACACAGACACACACAAATATAAGATCCATCCATAGCGATTCTGAGACCACAGCCAAGTACTTGCATTTGTTGAAATCTGTGCTGGGATGTCCATATGCAGACATCAGCTGATGTGGGTTGTAGATACCCAGGTCATGGCCCTTTCCAGTACTATCTCCTGCATTATTGGAGCTATCATAATTACATGGTTATAACGATTTATAATAATAATCATGACAACAAAATCACAGCAATCTAAAGTCAGTGTACCCTCAGCTGGCCCTGTACCCTCAATACCCTCAAGATGGCGCTACCCCTGTGTTCTATTAGTTCTATGACGTCTGTGCAGACACCTTATTGTTTCCCCCTAATCTATCTACAGTTGCAAGGCCTGCTAGTGGGCTCCCTGTCTGGCAGTAGCAGATTGCAGTCTATTGTGTTGTTAGTTCAGTTCAGTTCAGTTCAGTTCAACTTTATTGGTACCCGAAGGTAAACTGGGTTTGCAGTTTAAAAAAAAAGAAAAAAACATATTGAAAACATTTAACTTTCACACATTTTGGTTTTGCATAGGTTTTGTTTCAGAAGTGTGTTAGCCCTAGCACAGTTGAAATGATCTGAGATGGGGGGGATACAGTAGTACACAAATAGCTGAGGTGGATTTGGTGAACGTGTACTGACTATGGCTTATTGTTCATACTCATTATTACCATGTTCAGTCTGTTCTCACAAACATGATTAACATTACATTCGGCATTACTGTATTTCTCAACAAATCTAAGCAAGGGATCTTACACTATACATGTACAGTTGTAGTAGGCAGCTGTGGCATAATCTTTAAGGAATTTGGCTTAGATTCAGAAGGTTGTAGGTTCAAATCCCATTGTGCATTGATGAATGTCCTGTATTAATCCTATCCTATATATATCCTATATCAGGGGTCCCCAACCTTTCTGGGTCTGAGGGCTAGTAGAGGGCTACCAAGAGCAACCCGGGGGCTACTGAGGGCTACCCAAGGGCTACTTCAAAATCCTCTACTGATGTCTTGACATCATTCCCAAATCACACTATGAATGATAATTTGCCTATAGGTTAATAAGAAATTATCTCATATTTAAATTAAGACAAACATTAACTGTGACTAAAATCTGGTCACTGTTTACTAACATTCTTGGTGGGCACATCAGAAGCTCCTGGAGGGCTACCTGGCACCCGCGATGCCTGTCCTATATCAAATATCCTAAATTACCGCAAGTCGCTTTGGATCAATGCGCCATGTAAGTACAATTCAATGTAAACTGTATGTTCATCAGCCCAACAGAACTTGACTTGAGGCAGAGCAGCACAGAGCCAAGTCCAGGTAATCCACAAATACCGAATAGTGTAAGCAGGAATAGTGCTATTAATAAATACCCCTTAGGTCCTAGCCACAGCAAGACTAGAGATACGAATTCTCTCATTGCTGAGCATGCATTACTCCAAAGTTTCTGGAGAGAGAGAGAGAGAGAGAGAGAGAGAGAGAGAGAGAGAGAGAGAGAGAGAGAGAGAGAGAGAGAGAGAGAGAGAGAGAGAGAGAGAGAGGACAAACTTACAGTGGATCCCCCACTGAAGCGTATGGAAATGAATGGGCATTTTTATCTTTCTACTCCCCACCGCCACCCCCACCCTCTTCCTTTTTCCTCAAAGGCGCTGTGCTGTGCTGCACTGTGCTGTGCTGCCTGCTATGGTGCATTCTGTTGCGGCAGTGGGCAGTAATTGTGCTGTGTGTTGTGCTGTACTGCTCTAGTGTTTTATCTCTCTGTCCCATCCATACCCCCCCCACAGGCTCCTGTGAGTTGTGGCTTGTGGAGTCCCATGAATCCTGGAAGCAGAGTGTGGACGATGGAGCTCTGGTGCTCTCTAATGCCTATCTGTCTCTCTGTTTGGTCTGTCCTTCTGTTCTTTCTTTCTCTCTCTCTCTCTCTCTCTCTCTCTCTCTCTCTCTCTCTCTCTCTCTCTCTCTCTCTCTCTCTCTCTCTCTCTCTCTCTCTCTCTCTCTCTCTCTCTCTCTACACACACACACACACACACACAAGCACATGTACACATGCGCGCACACACACACACACACAATTCTCTGTCATTGTTTTTGCCAAGTTTTTGCAGAATGCTGTGGCATTTGTGTTGTTTTGAGTCATTGTGATGGGTAATTGAGCTGGATGGTTTAGGCTGGTTACTGTAAGAAACAGCATGTGTTGAATTCAGAGACAGAGATGCGCGCGCGCTGTTGTGTGTGTGTGTGTGTGTGTGTGTGTGTGTGTGTGTGTGTGTGTGTGTGTGTGTGTGTGTGTGTGTGTGTGTGTGTGTGTGTGTGTGTGTGTGTGTGTGTGTGTGTGTGTGTTGGCTGGCATTTTATTTTTCAGTGTTTGACCTTCACCATCAGTAAAGCTTGTTGACAAATGAAAGTTAAAGGGAGGAGCAAATGGAAGACCGGTGTTTCATTTGTTCCTAATTTCTTCTATGCACTGTAAATGTCATGTCCCAGCGGGCGGGCACACACACACACACACACACACACACAGTATATGGGCCTGTGTGGACACATATTGTACAAAAAGTTTTTTGTCCCATAGGTGTTAATGCCGTCCTATATACTATATACGTTTGTACATACAACATATATATACACTACATTGGAATGTGTAATAATAGGAATTATAATAATAATAATTGTTATTATTCAGAGAGTGCAGACCTCCGCCAAGGAAGCTGTTTGATAGAACATTTGACTATGTTACACCCTATTTTTATAGTTTTTTATACTTTTTGTGGAGTTAGAAACTGGAATGTCCAAATTCGCCCTGTCCGCAATTCAATTTTCAGTTATTAGGGGCGTCTAGATTTAGGCTAGAAATGGTGAATCTTTTAAAAAATCGCACCGGAGGAGGTGCGACAGGCAGCAATGCCCAGCAGGTATTAACAGCTACCTGTACAACCCTGACCACCAGAATTGAATCGCTTGTTCCTTGGGTCATTCCCAACAACTCCACAAAGTTTCATCCAAATCCTTCCATACATTTTTCAGTTATCCTGCTGACAAACAGACAGACAAACACACAAACAGACAGGCAATTCAACACGACGGAAGACATAACCTCCTTGGCGGAGGTAATAATAATAATTGGCTAAGGATGTGAGTTTAAGTAAGTTCCTGATTGGTTGGCATATTCACACTGTAAGGAAGTTTTCACAGCTGCTGCCGACTACAGAATTCAGATTTTAGTTCTTTTCTCATTCCAGCAGCATCAGCAGAGTACTTTTCCTTCAATATTGCAATCAGAATGCAAACAGTTATTAATGCCCTCATGGTGCCAATTTGACAATGTGAACGCATACAAGTACACTTTCAGCTTGTATGCTTTTTTACGTTGCAATATCATGAAGAACATATAGGGGTTTCCAAAGGGTGTTTTTTTTCCATCTAAGTGGCAACTAGTTTACCCCTGAGTGCTTGGTGTTCAATAGGCATGTGTGGCATGCTATCTGGCTTCGATCCTGGGATGCTTTAAGCAGAGATCATGCGGGATGAGAGCCGCTCACACCCCGTTGTGTATAGAGGAATGTAGCTGGGTGATTAGTGAAATGAAGGAGTAGGGGCAGGTGGTGGGACAATTCGGGAAGCCTTCAGGCATGACAGGTGAAAGGGAAAGGAGGGATTTAAATCTCTGCAAAGGCTGGGGCAAGTAATCACTCGCAGGCTTCCTCCCAAACCATGTTTATATATGTATAAACAACATTTCTGCTTTTAGCAGATTATGCGATTGTGCTGTGTTGTGCTGGAGGTTTGCAGTATGTCCACAGATAGTAGTATTGCACTGCTGGAGGTTTGCAATGCTTCCATAGAGAGTTGTACTGTATGTGGCGTGTTGAAGGTTAGCAGTATGACATGTCCACAGGGAGTTGTATTGCTCTGTACAGTATAGCGTGTTGGAGGTATATGAAATATGTCGTGTCCACAGAGAGTTGGGCTGGATGCACTCCCTCTCTCCCTGCCTCCCTAAATCATAAATCAACAACCAATTAAACCCTCTCCAGCCGCGTGATCATCTCCGTCTGCGTCCAGATGTTACCACACAGCAGTAGCCCCCCACCCCATCACCCCCCTCCATCGCTCTTCTTTAGCTGCCTCCATCCAACTGAGAGGTCAGAGTGCGTGGGTGTGTAGGTGGAGTAGTGTTTTAGAGAGCTGCGCATCAGTGCAGCAAGATAGCCACGTGCATATTATATATGCTTATCTATCTGTCTCTCTTCTCTCTTTCTTTGGGGAGGATGCGAGGAAGACAAAACACTTCAAAGCAGTCTTTTACTCTGAGGGAAACAAAAAAATCTTAAAAATAAACCACATACTTGCTGCACTAATGTATGAGATGTTTCCAGTCTCATTATAGTTTGCATTGTAAGCTTACATGTGTACTGTATAGTAAGTTAAATAATTGTTTTCTATGCTGTTGTTCTATTCTATTCTGTTCTATTCTATTCTATTGTACTCTATTCTGTTCTATTCCATTCTATTCTATTCTATGTTTTTATGTTCTATTCTATTCTATGCTATTCTGTTCTATTCTATTCTATTCTATTCTATTCTATTCTATTCTATTCTATGCTATTCTGTTCTAATCTAATCTAATATATTCTATCCTATCCTATTCTATTCTATTCTATTCTATTCTATTCTGCTTTGTGTTCTATTCTATTTTTGAATGTGTTATAGTGTAATGGCAGATGGGGAGGGGGTGGAGTGAGGAGTCATGTCCATGTTTAGTGAGGCATCAGGCGGGGAGGTGAAGCCGTGGCGGTGTCATCCCTCCCGTGTTTCCTCGTTATCGCGGTTGTATCTGCAGGCCCCTTTTGACCTTAATGTGCCGCACTCATGCTGTGTAGGCGTGCACTCACACATGCGCATAGGCACGCATGGATACACTAACAGACACATGCGCACACACAGGCGCATGTCGCGCATGCACGCATGCACGAACGCACGCACACAGACAAAGACACACACACACGTGCACACGCACGCACAAACACACACATGCACGCACACAAACTCAGACACAACTGCACGTGCAAGCACACATACCTGTAGCCATATGGTACATCATCTTACATAGCATACATGCTGTACATTTGAGCTGTCTTTTTTGTCTTTTTACCAACATAAATTCATATCCAAATGTTAATTTATTTCTGTTTGTTGATAAGGTTTCCTCTGGTTTAAAACGTTTTCTTCTCACACAAACACAGAAATCTCTAACAGAGTGGTGAGGCTGCACAATGGGGAAACAACAGCCACCACTTGTTCACAAAGCACCACAAATCGTATCACAATACAAAGCACGCAAATCCTACTTTATATCTCTCGACTGATAGATCGGAGGACCCTGCCCAAAACAACTGCATTGTTTTTACCCAAACAGCTCACAAAATGAGAGGCAGTATACACCTGTGCTTGGTTGTACAGATGGGATCATTAAAAGTATATCGACACCATATAAAGGCACAAGAGCTAAGAAATTGGAGTGTCTGGATGACGAAGAAAACAACCACTGTGAAAGTGCAATTGTCAAGCACCAACCAAAAAGCAGGGGTCTTATTTTTTTCTAAACCTCCAAGCTCCAAACAATACAGTAGATGCATAAATGGCTGTAGCCTCTTACTGCTGATGGGGTCACTGGCGGGTCTATTCACTATTTGCTGAAAATACTGAACTGCATCCTAACAACATTGCTATGACAGTACAGAGAGTCTTAAGTAACAGA
Source organism: Engraulis encrasicolus (assembly GCF_034702125.1). NCBI lineage: Eukaryota > Metazoa > Chordata > Actinopteri > Clupeiformes > Engraulidae > Engraulis > Engraulis encrasicolus. The sequence continues at coordinate 5,350,202 of NC_085874.1, forward strand.
TTAAGACGTAGCCATGACATTTTGGCGACAGTGAGGTTATAACATAGGCTCTGCGCTAAGGCTTTAACAGCCATTGTCGTAAGCAGTTTTCCTGGTAAGCCAGACTGTAACATGAAATGAGTAGTCCGGCACCACACCATTGAAGAAACGTAAGGTTTTGGGTAACAACAACAGTGTGTGTTCAAGCTGCCTGACTGCACGCACAGTAATACTCGATGCCAGCGCTTCCAGATACCAGATACACACAGCGCTGTTATTGACGGACAGATTTTGTATCCATTTGGATTATCTCCGATGGTGCTACACTAGACTAGCCTAGTAGACTAGCCCCACCCGCCAGCGGCCAAAATTATTTTTTGCCTGCGAGTGGGTCTAGCCTCGGACAATGCCCCAACGCCCTAAATCTGGCAGACCAATCACAACACAGGAGATTTGTTTTGATTTGTTTTGAATCTTTGGATGCAAAGCGGACAGGGTTTTGAGGGAGTGACGACAAAGTGTAGGCCAATAGGCACAGACACAGTTTGACAAGCAACTGGTTGTTCCCATCAACAATCTTCCGGTGTGTCATTCATCGTGGCCAGACAAAATATTCACATTTAATGTCACATTTATTCTGGCTATTCAGTCTAACACTAGATCATTCCGTGAGAAAAATAAAATATTTTGTGCCGCTGTGGTTGGTCTACTGTGTGAACATACGTACTGTAGGTGTGGAATAGGGTAAATACTGTAGACTAGAGGGTAAAGGTGTGAACAGGTACAGGTGCAGGTAGGCTGGTGGTGCGTATCTCCACTTACTGAAGGCTCTGTGTGAAATAAAGCTTAGAAGCGTTCCCGAGTCGCCCCGATGCGCACAGCTGCTATGCCACAATACGTTTCTTTCTAGAAGTTTCCCCCCCAAGTCAGCAGGAGATCTGCAAGCCTCCAGCTGCGTCCTGCACAACCTTCTCGCCACACCGCCATAGTAATTACCGCTACTGTGCTCATTTTCTTTTTCTTCTTTTCTGTCGTTTAGAGCCAGGATTCCTATTTTGCTTTCTCTCGCTGCTAGGTGAAAAAGCTCTGATCTTTTGAAAACGGTAACACCACGCAGCGTTTTCTGACTTTTAAGTGAAAGCGCCCTGTTGATAAGGAGGCACGGCGTCAACGTTTTTTTGTGCATGCTGTTCTTTCTTCTCACTCTCCGAGGCATTTTGAAATACTAACACTCAGGGGCCACAGTGGCGTTTGAGGGAAGGTACAAAAGCAAGGTAGTCAGCGGCAAACTAAGAAACAAATCGCTGTACTATTCCATCCATGCATGCTAAATGAAAGCCTCCAAATCCCCTTCCTTTTCTTTTCCTTTCAATCCTTCCCCTCTTTTGTTTCCCATTTTGCTTTACCCCCCATCTTTTATCCATTCTCTGTCTCTGTCTCTGTCTCTGTCTCTGTCTCTGTCTCTCTCTCTCTCTCTCTCTCTCTCTCTCTCTCTCTCTCTCTCTCTCTCTCTCTCTCTCTCTCTGCCCCCCAATCCTCAGTCATAATGGTCTTCCCCTGAGAAGGTGAGTGTCCTCGATTGGAGCATTGAACCACACTATGAGAGAGCCACTCTCTCTGCCCCATGCAGGGACTCGGAGAGAAGAGAGTAGGATGAGTGGGGAGAGAGTGGCTGGTTGAGCTGAGTCGAGTCAGGGACTCAGGGAGAGGTGTGTGTGTGGGTGGTTGAGCAAGGGACTCTGGAAGGTGTGTGTGTGTGTGTGTGTGTGTGTGTGTGTGTGTGTGTGTGTGTGTGTGTGTGTGGGCGGTTATGTGGTGTGAATGAATGAGTGGGTAGGTCGGTTGCATCAGTCCGCTGAGCCAGTCAGCCAGCAGCCTGGCCTCTGGATTGGGGTCCATTCCGGTTCATCACCACTGCGGCTCCCTCTCCTGGGCGCCATTAGCACTGCGTCCCCGTCCCCGTCCCACGCCGCATGTAAAACGCTCCCCCCCTCCTAGAGGAAGCAGCCAACCCAGACTCCTCTGGCCTCCCTGCACTCAGCACTTAAGAGAGTTCACGGCCAACAGGTTCTCTGCATCCCACACACCAGCTAAAGTGCTGCAGAGGAGGATCAGAGAGAGAGAGAGACAGAGAGAGAGCGAGAGAGAGAAAGAGAGAGAGAAAGATGAAAGGGGGGATACATAATGCAGAAATGGTCCCCATCCATTGCTGTGAAGACGGAGGGAATTGACATGGCACACTGTTCTAACATGTAAGCCTACATGAGTCAGTTGATCAATCAATACATGTCAACAAATGCGCATTAGCGCGTTACTTGATCTTTTTTCACGTTTGAGACCTGGTCACACGCACACATACTATACACGTGCACACACGCTCGCACACACGCACATGGCACGACATGCACATTTACACTGTCACACAATAGCCCCCAAGGGACTGTTTCTGTCTACAACTTGATGCTATTAGGCAGATGGTCCTTAGGCGGAAATTTGTTAATGGGACACTGTTTCGCTGTGTCACAGCTTTGCAAATGCAGACAGCTTAGTAATGGCCTATGTGCACACCCCGGTGGAGGCAGCATAACTGAAGGTGGTGTGAGTAATCTAGCCTGGGCGAAAGCCGACTGTTGACTCTGAAAACTTAAGAGGAATCCGTCTCCGTGGAGGGGTGGGAGATGGTCTGATCTTACTCTGCCATTTCAATGAAATGGAGTTCCGAATTCAAATCAAAACCCATTTTGTGCTTTATTAGCATGATTGTTATAATATAGTGTCGCAAAAGCATACAAATAACAAAAAAACTGTGAATATAGTGTTACCTTAACCAATCAGTAACGGGCTTCGCGGGTGAGTTCTGCATCACCACTCTCAACTGTTTGCTGATCGGTTAAACAGTGAGCGAACCGAGCTAGGAGGGTTTCGCCAGACTGCATAGGATATGTACACAGAGTACATAGGATCCACATCAAGTCCTGAAATTGAAGTAAGGGGGCAAGATGCAGTCATTTAAAGGGCAACTCTCTGGTGCGTTTGAAACCAATTTCCATTGCTAGCTAATTGGGTGAGTCCTGCCAGGCGCCAAAAATCGGTGCAGCTTGGTGCTCCCTGGGTGAAGATTGCATTGTGGCGCACGCCTGTCATTGTAGCCAAACAGCATGGTGATCCTGGCTGTTTTAAACTTCCACAATAGCTTACACACTGCATAAGCCTCACACCACTTTCTTGACCCATCCTGATACTAAAACTGTAACTATTGTTGCAAATACAGATTCCATTGGCATAGAACTTCATGTAAAACTTGAACATCTGTAAGGAGACAAGACAAGGAGACTGAAGTCAAGTCTCGATGCATTTAAGATACGACCCCTGATGGGAATTCACTGCTACCAGAATGGCAAAGACCAAGCTGTGATATTTTCTTTTTCTTTTTTGAGGAGTGTGTAATGTCGTGGTAGTGTCCCACCATGGTAGTAAACTCTTGGTAGTAAACTGGAGGAACAATGCACATTATGAGTCTGATATATCATTCATTTCTCAGTTTTTGGGAAAGGAGAGGAGGGCGGGGAGGTAAGGATACATTGAAGGGAGAACAGAGAGGTTGTGTGAGTACAGTATATGGGAGGGATGTGGAGGATGGAAGTCAGAGAAGAGTCAGGAAGAGGTTAAGAGATACGAGGTGAGGTGAGGCTGCATGTACTGTAACAAGGCCACTGGGGAGACCGTCATCCTGGATCTCTCTCTCTCTCTCTCTCTCTCTCTCTCTCTCTCTCTCTCTCTCTCTCTCTCTCTCTCTCTCTCTCTCTGCTGGGGTTTTGGAGGCAGGCCTGGTGCTTCCCCGTGGTGTCTCCTGAAGCCTCATTTCCACTCCCTCATGCTCATTAATGAAGCTAGAGCACCCAGGCCCAGCTTTGATCATCTCACAAGCTCTCATCACGCCTCACATGCTCTCTCTTTTTCTTTGACAATCTCTCTCTCTCTCTCTCTCTCTCTCTCTCTCTCTCTCAATTTCAAAAGAGCTGTATTGACTTTACTATAAGAAGGGCTGCCAAAGCTGACATACAGTAAGACGATGCAAGCAGACACCATCTAAAAAGAGAAGAAAACAGATGTGGCAGCATGGTTGCACTGGGTAGAATGTTGTCTTTCCTGCACAATGATGTGCCTACTGTAAATCTACCGCTACTACTTGCTACTACTCGATCACCCACGGTCAGCCCTCAATCACACATACTCTACTGTATGTTGTTCAGTCAAACAGAGAGACACACTCCCACACTTGGTCTCTCATGCTCTCATCTTCCCTGTTCAGTCACGGTGAGACCAGACTTCCACAAAGCTAAAGTATCCACTCTCTCTCTCTCTCTCTATCTCTCTCTCTCTCTCTCTCTCTCTCTCTCTCTCTCTCTCTCTCTCTCTCTCTCTCTCTCTCTCTCTCTCTCTCTCTCTCTCTCTCTCTCTCTCTCTCTCTCTGTGCCTATATGCTTACATCGTGTGCACCTACATTATGAATCTTTGTGCACATGATACAACAGAAGCACACCCAACTACGATAGCAGCCAGCAGCTTTGTTCAGGCCATTCTCTTAACTGTGTGATTTTAACACTAAGGTATTGCACAGGCTATAAAGACCATATGTTAGAAAGCAGCGGCTTCATTTTATAGACCCACAACAAGTGGGAATTAAGTCCGGCTCGGTCGGTATCTGAAAGTGCTTAGCTGTTATTTGGGAGCTGCTGTTCCACGCTGTCCTGAACAAGAGCCGTTAATGCTTTTCGCGTAATAGGGGGTGCGACCCGTAGGTTTGTCTGTTTAACGACTCAGCACTCCGATATTTATGTGCGGCCGGCTGGCGGGTCACCTCTCCTCTCCTCTCCACTTGGCTCTCTCTTGTTCTTGTTCACTTATTCACTTCAGCTGAGTCTCTCTCTCTCTCTCTCTCTCTCTCTCTCTCTCTCTCTCTCTCTCTCTCTCTCTCTCTCTCTAGTCGGTGTAAAACAACCTAGCTACCTGTGAGGAAGGAGGATGTTTTATTCAAGCCCAGTGCTCTTGATGTGGTGTAATTGAAATCACTATATTGCTGGGAACGGTAATAGTGGAACGGTAGACGCCAGGTTTAACCTTTTTTGCTCAAGCGTATGGAGAAGTGTGTGAGCATGCGTGTGTGTGTGTGTGTGTGTGTGTGTGTGTGTGTGTGTGTGTGTGTGTGTGTGTGTGTGTGTGTGTGTGTGTGTGTGTGTGTGTGTGTGTGTGTGTGTGTGTGTGTGTGTGTGCAGTAAGAGACTTTCGGCATTGGAAACCCCATTTAACCTGTCTTCCTCAGGCTTATGGAGAAGTCTGTGCGTGCGTGTGTGCATGCGTGCATGCGCGCGCATGGTAAGACAAGAGGAATAAGGCACAAACCCTGTGTCCTGGAAATGTCTTCCCTGCTTTCCCCGCCGCGAAGGCTGGTTTGAAGTTCTGCACTTCTGTCTTCTTCAATTCTGCCACCTTTGCTACTCTGCTGAAGCCATCACCTGTCGCTTACCTCCTGACGTGCCGGGTACATGATGAGAAGCAGATGGGACTTGCACCGTCTCTCTTTTTTTCCTTTCTTTTCTGATGCCTCATTTCGTCTTGGTGTGAAAATCACCTCTAATGTCGAAATTATCTATAATGACAGAGGCAGGATAAAGAGGGTTCTTTTCTCTAGGACGCTCAAAGGACAGGCCAATTTCAGTGCAGAGAGAGAGAGAGAGAGACTACCATGCTAGTGATGGCTGCTGAGACAGAGAAAGGGACAGAGGGTGATCAGCAATTCATTGTGAGGCAAAGTCCACAAGACATTTGCTCCCCTGACAGAACTCTTGACATTGAAAATCAGAAAGGAAAACATATATTGGTTATCTTTATTGAGAAAGGTAACAAATAGACTGACAGATGCATTTCAACTCTTAAGGTGTTGGTCTAGGTTAGCCAGGCTATGCCCTCCTAGTGACGCAACACCTTCGTGTTGCTTCTAGTCAGGCCTCAAGCAACACATATTTTTTCTGAGCTCCAGAAAAATTAGGAACTCCACCCACTTTGTCGGAAACCAATCAACTTTGAGCAGCTCCAATGGCCCTAGGTCAAGGTGTTTTCAAGGCAGTGACATCGTTTAAGCCGAGGCGTTCTATTGGGACTAAGAAAATGTTTGGTTTAAACTTCGACACAGCCTTTTCTGGCCTCGGCCATTGGCAAACCAAGGGAGGTGGGTCAACCATGCCATTTGGGAAACGTTAATCGTTTTGCATGAGGTCGATGATAATCAGGCTAAGTCTGGGTTAGTGTCTCTCAAGGGGGGCTCTACAGTCACCCAGAGGGCATTATGGAGTGCTAGGGGGTGTTGAGAAGGATACAGCTGAGAGGGGATGGTGCTTAGTTGCCATTGGGGGACATTAGTCTTTTATTTTTTAATACTAAAGGGGGCGTTGGCAGGCTTTTGGTGAGATCAAGGGGGCATTGGAAGGCTTATGATGAGGTCCAGGGGGCGTTTTTTCAAAAAAGGTTGAGAGCTACTTGTCTGGGTAGATACAGTAGATCTGCATGTGTTGTAGCTTCCAGAAACAATGACACTGCTTTACACACCCTGTGCCGGGCATTGTGTATTGTTCATGGGCGCAGATAGCTTTTAAAAACTGGGGGGGGACATTTTCACAACAAACCGTCCGTGGGGGGGGGGTTATCTATTATAATACCCTGATTATAATAGGCCTACACTTTTTTTTTAGTCGCCTATTCATCTTCCGCTAAATAATTGTATTTGCTTTAGTAGCCTATGTCTACTACATTAAAAAAATAAATCTTGATTAAAAAAATTAAAACATCACAAATGTTTAAACCGCTCCAGCTTCTAGGCCTACTCAGAATGTGCACGAGTCTCCCACCAAGACCCCGCCCCAGTGCGCGCTTCTAAACACCTCTCCCATCCCATCAGCAAGCGCTACTTTCCCAACCAATTCAAACTTTAAACAGGAGAACTGTCAACAAATTTCACGTTGTATTAATGTAGGCCTACAGCAGGCTATGCAACAGTGTGTGATTTATGGCTGTAGAAATTTTAAGACGACCAGTCTCGCAGTGGTTTTGCTTTTGCATGCAAACAAAACTTGAGTCCATTTTGGGGCGTGTGATTGATATATTGGTAGGCTAAGCAAGAAACTGGGTAACCAAGTCAAACTAGGCTATATGGTCTCCTCCAGATTAGACATTTTTTGATAAAAGCGACTTAAATGGTGATTCTTGAGCTCTTCAGACAACCTCTCTGCCACAAGGCTACTCGTCATTTTTCTACCACGCTGCGTGTCATTTTGTATCCTTCAGTTCACTCCACCATAATGCAATCCACACGTTTGCGTTGTAATACCGCCGTTTAACAACAATCCACAGTAAATGCATCCAACAGAATGACACCACTGCATTCATCATTCCAAAAATCCGTAAAAAAGACATTAAGTCCGATGTTCACAGCATAGGCCTATACTACAAAACAAGAGACCGATACGACAGCTACTTGCGTTGGCTTTGATTGACAGCTGGCATGGCATGGCCCTACAAAGCTGTCTTTTCACTCGAAAACAGGTCCACGACAGAGACAAAAAACTCTTCTGAACTATTAACATCTGTTAACTTCAGCAACTACAAACAGCGTCACAGCGGATATGAACACATAGTGACCTTACCTTAAAACGTCTTGAAAGCAGCTAAATCCCAATTTTTAATCCATGCGTTCCACCACCATCGTTCACGTTCCACAGTTTTTGTAATCCACATCACAGTTAGCAAGAAAGGGACTGTTTTCGACATTAACTTTAATAACAAAAGCAACTGGTCTGAGCCACAAATATAATATAAATAGAGCTCTTCAGCGTTGACGTCAACTTGTATGCGGCGTTTGGACTACCGGTTCCATGGCGATTTTTTACATTGCAAAACGCCATAGAGATTCAGGTTTGGCAAAAATATAAGTTGCACGGCAACAACGAACATTAGCGTGTCCCCGCATCCCTTTCTCATTAGTGGAACGGATCGTATCATCATGTTGGTGTATTCACATGTTAAATCATGACGATTATAATTCAATATTGCTAACCCCTTTCTGATCAGTAAAACTTCCGAACTACATACTTTCCTTTGGTTGCCATGGATGCAACCCTCCGCACGTACATGCCGTTAGATACTGGCGCCGCTTCTGTAGTCGCCAAAAGCTTCCGGGTTTAGCATATGGACGCAACATCGTATTTATGTCGAAGTTTGACACAAAATGATCAACCATGTCATACCTACAGCCTATTTTTAACCCTATCGCGCCGGATGCATCATATATGTCTCATCAAATTCAAAGCCCTCTCCACGCTGACACACAAAAAAAATCGATCTGAAAAACATCCTGCGTGTCATTTCCAAACGTCCTGCAGTACACGGAAACCGCCACAAGAGAGCAGCGGTCGACAACAAGTTGACCACAGCTCGGCGAAAAACAGGAAAATGGTGTAGAAGCGGTTTCCCTGATCGACGCTGAGATTTCGTCAAATTGCATAAGGTTTGTGTACAAATTTCCGAAATATAACTCTACATCCTTTAATTTGAACACTTGCTTTGTGCAATTAAGCAAGGAAGAGTTTATATTTTTACACCGTGTTGCAGAGAGATCGTGCTAAAACTGATGAGACATATAAGCACCATCCGGCGGTGGCAGGAAGTCAGCCATCAATGCATTTGCTCCATAGGGAAACTTACAAAGCATACCACGACGATCGTTTAACAAAACACACAAGTTGTTTTACTTCAAGACAAAGATATTGCCTTAAGAAACAGGTTTTTCTTGCAATTTTGAAAATGCAATGCAAAATGTTGAAATTATGATCTCGTAAAAAATGCATTGAAGTGAATGGAGAAATGGTCCAATTGTAGTATTGGACCCATATATTCAAATTACACATCAAAAATGAATAATGATCTATATTACACTCATAAATAGGTTGTTGAGCATTCGATCAGCTATGTTTTTACATAGATTTTAAAAAAATTACCCAACCAGGCTGTGGGAAATGTAAAATATGGTCCTGCTAAAACAAGGATAGGCTTTAAAAAATGGCAGGATCTCACTAAATATTTAAAGATAATCCTCAAATTAAATTGTCTGACAACTTTTTTAAATTAAAAAAAAGTTGTAAATGCATTAAAAGTCATTTTTCAATGGTCATGAAATTGGAATTTTCATTCATTAAAAGCCTGATGCATCATATATGATGCATTAAATATCTCAGCGACCTTAACAAAATTTTGATTTTTTTTTTTACATTTCTTATAAGGGACCAATATTGAAGCAAATTCCAAAAAAATAGAATTTTCTCTCATTGCTTTCATGGTTCAGGTTTCACAGGGTTAACACCCTCGACAGTTTGCGGGGGTTCGCTAAGCGCGTGCTTGCACTCGGAGCTTATTTGAAATTTACCCTTATTCATTCCCAATGGAGGCCGGAAGCCGATAGGAACCAGGACGTCCTTAAATGCTAACATGAAAGACTACAATCTACTACATGCTTCCGCTTCCGCTGAAGAACTCTATATGACGCCTGCTCTTCTCCACTTCCTGAATCTAGCCCTGTCAAAAGCCAATCACCGTGAGAAGCAAAAAGCTTATGGCGCTTCAAATCTGGGACTTCAGTGGCTGTTAGCCAATGAAAAAATAGATTTACTGCAACTTCAATGCATTTGCTTAATTCTGCAATACCTCACCACACCATCGCAAGCATAGAGATTCTATGTCGCTACCTGGTGTCACTGGGTGCATCCCAATATGTGACCTTGCCCCCTCCACTTGCCTCCTCCACTTGCTTCTCGTCATGATGACATCACTGACAACAGCATTATATTTCAATATCTTGCAAAAGCTCAATTGTAAAGTCTTTTTCTCATTTGCAATTGGGATGGTGAATGAAAAACAGTCCCTCAAAAGTTGTTGTGGTGAGGCTGACAGCTGGGAAACTTTATCGTTTTCTCCACGGAGGAGGGGCCAGGAGGCGGGACGAGGAGACAAGCACAAGTGGAGGAGGCAAGGACACATATTGGGATGCACCCACTGTTGAGTCAGCTGACACAGTGAGCTGACAGAGCCGTGTATAGAGTGTAATGCCGTTTTTTGCCACATATGAAAGTGAATGGTCCGGGGAGGCGCTATTTCGCAGAAATAGCAGAAATCAGATATTTTCTCCATAAAAGTGAGGGGGACGGGTCCACGTGAATGAAAATCTGGGTACGTCATGTCCCCCCCGTCCCCCCCGCTATCTGCGCCCATGGTATTGTTTTAAAGGGGAAAACAGGTAGATGTGATTATGCCATAATTACCTTTGAAAGCTAATACCAGAGATATTCTATTCTATAGAGATATGCCAACATAATAGGTTTCTATGGGCACCTAACGCGACCAGGTTCCGGTCTGCCTAAAGGGGCGTGTCATAATGCTCCTACAATGAATAGATCAGTCCTTAGGTCTGCCTAGGTCTGCCTAAGGGGGGCCATAATAGAACCAGGAAACAATGGGCCAATGGAACCTCTCTCTACTCTCTCTGCTATTACCTTCACAATGCCAGTTTGTTTGTTTGCTTGATTATTTATTTATTTATGTTTATGAATTTATTTACAGAGTGTTTTGCTTCTTTTTACTGTAATCACCACTGGGTGGTGGTACAAATGTAAGGTTGTGTGTGGGTGTGTGTGTGTGTGTGTGTGCGTGCGTGCGTGCGTGCCTGCGTGCGTGCGTGTGTGTGTGTGCGTGTGTGCGTCCGTGTGTGTGTGTGTGTGTGTGAGAGAGAGAGAGGGTTGAATGAGTGTGTGTAGGACACGGAGAAGAGGGGAGGAATATTTACGGCCTGGCCGGGTGGCTGGCTGTCTGGCTGGCGTGCTTCACACGGTGGGGGCAGTTTGGTTGCAAGCAGCAATGCCTGCCTCCGGCCAAGTGTGAAATGAGCCTCCAGAGTAAATGAAGAAAAAACCTGAGTAGAGGAGCTTCCAT
>NC_085874.1:5366214-5388714 GCF_034702125.1 Engraulis encrasicolus
CATCTTAATATTACCTGGTAACATATTCCACAAGCTAGATGCAACATATAAAAATGAGTCCTTCCCTATTTTGGTATTGACTCTTGGGGGAACAAAATCTGTGGAACTCCCCCTAGTGGAGTAACTGTGGACATTCCTCACTCTATTTAAAAAGTTATTTAAGTATTTAGGGCCATGCCCTTTTACAATTTTGTGCACCATACTCAGCTCTATTTGAGAGACTCTGTCCTCAACTCTTAACTAACCCAAACATTTAAAGTGGAGAGGATCAAGGTGAGTTCTAGGGTGCAGTCCCAAGATGGTCCTTACTAATTTATTTTGTGATAAATTGGCATCTCTGTAATGAGAGCGAGGCGAGAGCTGCCCGGTCGCATCTGAATCTCCAAATAACCTCAGCTAGCGAACTGTCTCCTTCACAACGCCTATGGGCAATGTCCAGTCTTAGGGAGGGTAAATGGTATTATTATTATTTGATTTAGGAGATCTGGCTGCAGAAATAGGAGGGGATGTTCAGGAATAGAAAATGGACAGGGGTAGAGGTGTGTGAGAGAGAGAGCGAGAGAGAGAGAGAGATTCCGTCACAGCCTTATAATGTTTCCTATTTAGATATTTTTCTTTTTAGAATCATTTCCTTTCCATTTATAAGATTCGTTCCTCTTGACATTTCCCCATCACTTCACAATGGAAAGCACTCTGCAGTCTGAACCATTCACAAGAGATCCTGTCCCTTCGGCAAACACACATGCACACACAACCATACAGACACACACACACACGCACGCACACACAGGCACACACACGCGCGCGCACACAAACACACACACATAGGGGTAAATCACTCTCACACTCCCACACGCAGAGATGAATATTGCAGACACTTACTGAGTATGTCTCACATACTTAAGGGACTGTTTGGTGATTAATTACAAATGCTCTAAGCATAACACTTTTACAGTAAAGTGTTCTATGATAATTAGTTGCGTGCAGAAGACAATTTGTTTGTATTTAGGTTTTTTTTTCATATTTTGCCCCGTGTATGTGCTGCCCTACAAATTCAATTTACTGTAAACAGGAATTTCACTTCATGAAAGTAGAGTGTTTATAGGCCTACAGCTTTTATATCACAATTAAACCTACGAATTGATTTGCCAATTTGAAAACGTTGAAGGCATTTTTGTATCTATGAGTTTGCAGCACGGTCTTTGTAGGGCAGTTTAATGCGTTTGTGCGTGCATGTCTGCGTGTGTTTACCAAAGCCTGTAGTCTCCTGGCAGGATATCTCTGACCCCGAGTGCAGCAGATTTCACTTCCAATTATGTAACGCGGCCAGCTAGTCCTGCGTCTGCAGATAAAAATATCAAATGAGGAAAGGCATAAAGTGGACCGGCACTGCCCTAAGGGGTAACCACTCAGGAAAAGTTCTCTCTCTCTCTCTCTCTCTCCCGCCTTGTCTCCAGCAGTGTGAATGTGCAGAGCATAATCCTAAAGATGGGCTTTCATGCTTAGTCCAGGTGTGTGTGCTTGTCAGGCAGAGTAATGGGCCATATTTGTGTACGCATGTGTGTGTGCACGTGTGTGTATATACCAGCCTTTTGGTAGATACTGATTTTATCTTAAATGATTGCCTGTTAGGCAGCTCAGCAGAAAGATTAAATGAGAACTCAAGCAAAATTGTACATGCAGCTGCTCAAGATTCCCCTCACTTGTACTTGATAGTACTGAACACACTTGCTCCAACCGTGACAGTGTTCCTTGAACTTTTCACTATGTCACTGTGTTTCATATGTCTTGCTCTATTTTCCAAATATCCCAGCAAAAGCAACACCTAACAACGACACTCAAACTAGCACACCTAACAACAACACCTAACACCATAGTGCACCTTAGTACATATGAGTGAAAATGAGTGAAGAGGGAAATTAGTGAAAAACATATGCCACCTGTAATGAACTTTCTGTCAGCACAAGAATGAAGACTCTTGTCTTCTTACTGTGTAATGTTGTAGCAATGTAGCACTATAGTGCTAACGTCTTTTGAACAACTGACACAACGTTCCACCGGTGCATTATGAGATTGGATAAAATTGGCTTACGCTAGACACACATAGATGCGAATTTGGCCAAGCGAAGGGAACGTCGCCATTCATTCCAATGAGGGAGGTGAAGGTAAGCGAACAGGAGCAAAGCGAAATTATTCGACCAAGTTTAATATCATGCAAATTAGGAGCGAATTTCACCTGTGGCGGGCAATCAAATCAACAGCACAAAGGTTTCATTCGATTTAATTCGATCTGATAATGGTTAAGTTGTCAGAATGGAACATTGAATTTCACTCTTCACTCTTTGTTTAGCCTCCATGTGTCCCTAGCGTTAGGCTTTCGTTTACAGTAACAGAGTGGTAAATATCTCAGCTTTACTGGCCCCCCCTAGGGAGGGAAGCTTCATTACACATTTAGTGAGCAAATGAGTAGTACGTCCTTACATATGGTGGCCCCAATCGCTCTCACTTAGCGACATTTATGCAGGCTAGTGCCCGTCGAGGTTTCCTTACACTGCTCATTTTGCGGCAAATCTTGCAAGTAGGCCCATAATGGGAAGTCTTCCTTCTCACACATGCACAGCAGCACGGCGCTAACCTTGCTCCCTTCGCAGGCTAAATTATGCATGATGTTCCTAGAAAAGACCAAAGCTGCATAAAAGAAAGAAACGATGAAAGAAAGAAAGAAAGAAAGAAAAAAAGAGAAAAAAAGAAAGAAAGAAAGAAAGAAAGAAAGAAGGAGATGGGGAAAGGAGATGAAAGGGATAGTGTCAGTCATATTGTGGGAGGACGTGTTGTGTGTGGTGTTGGTGTTGGGCAGGTCGTGGGGGTGGGGATGCGTATGATACTTCAGCTGTGCGCCGTTTTCTCTTTCATGTGCCGGCATCTATGTTGACAGGTAACATGTGACATGGGCATGTGAGCTGGAGGCACGTGTGCATCTGTGTGTGTGTAGGCGAGCATATACAGTACATACAGTACATGTACGTGTGTGTGTGTGTGTGTGTGTGTGTGTGTGTGTGTGTGTGTGTGTGTGTGTGTGTGTGTGTGTGCGAGGAGATCATTATAGTATAGGTGTATGTGTGGAAGTGTGTGTCTGTCTTTGTCTGTATAGGCCTGTATAGGCCTGTATCGTTTTGTCTGTCTGAGTGTTGTACTCATACTTGTGTGTGTTTCCACTTTTGCGTGCGTGCGTGCGTGTGTGTGTGTGTGTGTCGTAATGACGGCAATAATAATAACAATAACCTCTGTAAATAGATGTTAAATCTTGTAAGCTCTGTCATTCTGTCAATGACTTTGTCCAAAATGTTTTGACCTTGGGTCCGGCATTTGGCTCTTGGGTAACAATTAACAATATCAAATGTGTGTGTGTGTGTGTGTGTGTGTGTGTGTGTGTGTGTGTGTGTGTGTGTGTGTGTGTGTGTGTGTGTGTGTGTGTGTGTGTGTGTGTGTGTGTGTGCGTGTGTGCGTTTGTGTGTGTGTGGCAGGGCCCATGAGCAGGACCTGAGCAAGAAGCAGGAGCGGGAGCTGAGCGAGCTGCACGCCATGCACAACCGCGAGACGCAGAACATGCTCTCCGACTTCAACAAGGCCCAGGAGCTGCTCAAGGACAAGATCTCCGCCCTGCAAATACTGTAAGTCACCGTCACGCTTTCAGTGTGTCTGTGTGTGTGCGTGTGTGGGTGCGTGCGTGTGCGTGCTTGTGTGTGTGTGTGTGTGTGTGTGTGTGTGTGTGTGCGTGTGCGCACGCTAGTGGTGCGCGGGCCGTTGATATTTACAGCCCGCCCCAACCCAACCCATCACGCAGCCAACCCAACCCTACCCGGCCCGAAATATTACACAATGATTTTTAACCCGACCCGACCCGCCCCGCTTATTTTTTGTTTTTGTTTAATATGCCTAAATAAATTTGTATTTTGATATAGCCTATGGGCCTATTAAATAAACATAAATTAAATGTCTGCGGCGCGGCCGAGGGGATGCGTAGTGTCCTAGACTGCCAGCTGCGTGTGGCAGCCATTCACCCTTTATTTCCCTCTTGGATCAATAAAGTTAGTCTAACTAGCATCTTAACCGCAGCACATCCACCTGACGATTGTGGTTTTAATTCCATTTTTCGTTGCCACATCAGACACCTAAGTGCGTGCCATATGAATTTACTATGATGTGGGGTGCCGTTCGGGTTGTCTGTGTGCTCATGGCTGTGAGACGTGGTGGGGTCGCCACCTGTTAGGAAGCGCATGGACAGCGCTGTTTTTTCCCTCCCCTTGTTGGAGCTTGTGGGTTGTCAATGGAAGGAGAGAAATAAGCGTGCGCGCGTGCTGGACTTTGCTCTTCCCATGGAAAGATGACTACTTTCACAGAATTGCTGTATAGCCAATTGTTATTAAATAAATACTTGGAGATGAATTGCATTTTAGTAGGCTACATGCAAAAGTGACAACGATAGCGAAAGCGAATGAAGCCGAGGTTAGGCTACAACGTCCAGGCTCTCCTGCTTTTAACACTCGGGAATACAAATAGATGCTATTCAAGTAAAACTAAGGAATATACCACAACACATTTATTTAGGCCAATTGATCTATTACCCCCAACACCAGGTAGCCTATCAATCAAGACCTATGGACACCCTTGCAACCTCTACCTCGCATAACATTTAAACTTCACGATAGGCTGCATTAAAGATTGCGTTTGACCTGATAGTAGCCGACATGAGTGTGTCAAGGGATAGCTGAGTTTTAAAACGTTAAATGAAGACAGGAATTGCATTATCTTACCATTTGACACATGGGACACTGCTACTCACTTTCAGCTGGCTGAGGCGGTATTCCAGGAATCAATAAGATAGCCCTGATGTCCTTATAAATGTTTCGATTCAAGTCATCGAACAATAACGTCCGGGGCGCATAGCTTGTTTAAAGCCTGCGCAAGCGTCGCATGCTTTAGTTTCTTCATTTTTTTCCAATAGCCCTGAAGTAGGCTATTCCTCATCTCGCCCCTTGACCAATTATTCGACATAGTCGGTTGTCTCTTTGCAAGACTGTCCTGAACATACATGAACATAAATTATTTTCCTTTCGGACCATTCACTAGCATCTGAAGTAGGCAACCGCTCAGTAGAGCTCCTTTGATGAATGCAAGACCAACAGTTCTCTGCTAATAGCTAAACTAAGATTTGAGGATGAAGTAGCCACTCGCCTATTTTCGATATGCTGGATGACAAGACCATGTAGGCTATAGACGTGTCTTTTTTGTATTGATTCTAAAACTCAACCGATGGTGGTCAATGCAAAGAATGTTACCGATAGGCTACTCTTTGTAGACTAAGAGGCGCGAGTTTAACATGCATTTGAAGCGCGTTGAGTTGTGGTGCATATCAGCCCTGGATATCAGGCCATAGCCTATGGAAACATCCTGGGTTGGGGCAAACTTAAAAGCAGGGCATATTCGTAACGTTTACCTCGCCAGATATGCATCATAACGTTAAGCCCGCGATGGGGAAAATGCGCGTTACTCGCAAGGCTGGAACACTTCACCTTGGGAAAGTGACCGCCTCGCTATATGAGCGGAACACAACAGCCTTCGGGGGCTGAACGCAAGCGCATTCATAAAGGACAGAGAAAGCAAAACGGATTAAATAGCCATAGTCTTTGGAGAATGCCATGAAATAAAATAATAGATTAAGTCCTGTGGATCGGTTGTTGTCAGTGTGCTTTTTTTATTTCAACTGCTTAATAGCCTAATGTTCAACAATCAATGTCCATCACCATTAAGCTAAAATATTTAGACGGCTTGCTTCTCTTTGAGTGAGAGCGGGGGGCGAGAGAGCGAGAGCTTCACGTGAGTCCACGCTATAGTGATGCGCGGGAACTAGAACCAGAAGGAGAGCGAGAGCTCCACATTGGCTGCTTGCTTGCATTCTGGTTCTGTGCGCAGGGGGAGAGAGAGCAAGCACATGTGCATACACCGTCAATTGGCATTCTACTGTCTCGGATGTGCGCTGATGCCAACAGTTTAGGCCTAATTAGTGTAATTATGACGACTGTCTGTGATCTGACCCGACCGCAACCCGTGGATTCTTAAGAACATAACGGCCCGCCCCACCCGCCCTGCGGGCTAACCCGAGGGCCCCGCTGGGTTCGGGCCGGCCCGCGCATCACTAGCGCACGCGCACCCACACGTGCATATGTGTGTGCTGTGTCCCAGTGTGTGTAAAGAACTTGGGATCTAAAGGGGGAAATGGTCTGTGTAAAAATACAGTGCCCTCCATAATTATTGGCACCCCTGGTAGAGATGTGTTAAAAGCCTTAAAATAAATGCAGTGTTTATTGCAGAAGAATACTGTCACACTGAAAATTGTAGGAAAATGTAGCCTTCAACTCAAATGAATTGTAAGAAAATAAAAAAATCCCTGACTAAAAAATAATTATTTTTCATTAAATCACCTGTTCCACAATTATTGGCACCCTTAACAATTCCCAGGAAATAAATATAATTGAAGCATTTCTGTCATTTCTACAGTAGTTTACAAAGTTTACCAGAGTATGTAGGAACATTTAATTAGTAATTCATCACTTCCTGTTTCCCTGGGGTATAAATATGACGTGACACCGAGGCCATTTCTCTTATCCACTCTTAAACATGGGAAAGACAAAGGAACACAGCATACAAGTGAGGCAGATGTGCGTCGACCTTCACAGGTCAGGCAGAGGCTACAAGAAGATTGCCACTCAACTGCAGCTGCCCATATCCACTGTGAGAGGAATAATTAAGAAGTTCAAAACAACTGGAACAGTGGTAAACAAGCCTGGAAGAGGACCCAAGTTTATTTTGCCACCACGCACAGTGAGGAGGATGGTAAGAGAAATCAAAAGATCTCCAAAGCTCACTGTTACAGAATTACAACAAATGGTAGCATCCTGGGGTAACAAAGTCTCCAAATCAACCATCAGGCGCTGTCTACACGCCAACAAGCTGTTTGGGAGGCATGCACGGAGAAAACCTTTCCTCACTCACTGTGCTTTGGTGTGTGCTTTGGTCAGATGAGACCAAGATTGAGCTTTTTGGCAACAAACACTCTAAGTGGGTCTGGCGTACCACGAAAGATGCGCATGCTGAAAAGCACCTCATACCCACTGTGAAGTATGGGGGTGGGTCAGTGATGCTGTGGGGCTGTTTCGCTTCCAAAGGCCCTGGGAACCTTGTTAGGGTGCATGGCATCATGAATGCTTTGAAATACCAGGTAATTTTAAATCAAAATCTGTTGCCCTCTGCCCGAAAGCTGAAGCTGGGTCGTCACTGGGTCTTTCAGCAAGACAATGACCCTAAACATATGGCCAAATCTACACAGAAATGGTTCACCAGACACAAAATCAAGCTCCTCCCATGGCCATCTCAGTCCCCTGACCTCAACCCCATTGAGAACCTGTGGGGTGAGCTGAAGAGGAGAGTACAGAGGAGAGGACCCAGGTCTCTGGATGATTTAGAGAGATTCTGCAAAGAGGAATGGCTGAAGATCCCTCTTTCTGTCTTTTCCCATCTTGTGAAACATTATAGGAGAAGATTAGGTGCTGTTTTGTTGGCAAAAGGGGGTTGTACAAAATATTAACACCAGGGGTGCTAATAATTGTGACACACATTATTTGATGTCAAATAATTATTTCTTTATGTGGGATTTTTTCCCCACTGAATAAATGCACTTGTATTGAAGGTTGGATTTTTCTCTTTTTTTCCATTAAGGCCCCATATTATTTAGAAAAAAATAAGTAATTGGAAGCTAAAAAACACATCTCAACCAGGGGTGCCAATAATTATGGAGGGCACTGTATATTGGGACGGAGTAAGAGGAGCCATTGAAAGAGGGATGGAGGTCGTTCAAACTGGATAAAAAAAAAAAAAAACTGAGGCAAAAGAGATATGGAGAAAGGTGAAATGGAAGAACAACTCAAATCAGAGAGAAGATATTGGCACCCCTCGTTAAAACCTCCCAGTATCCTTTGCTTAGATGCCATGGCCTAACACTCTATTGCATGTGAGTTGTACTGATCTGTAATTATATTTTAAGAAAATATTGTTTCATTAGTGCGCTATCTGAAATTAGAATTTAGTAGCCTATGTATGCATACATCTTCGTTCTCGCTGGAGAACGGGCTTCTCGTGATCGTGGGTTTCTCGCAGGAGAACCTGCGGCGAACCGATCATAAAAGTGCTTTCTGGGGTTGCTGGACCACTCGAGAAGCATACAGCAAGTTAAAAGCAAATAGCGTATTGGGCAAGGTCGCTGGCCATGGTGCTGAAATTACAGACGAGCCCGATGTTGGCTCTGTTTATAACGATTCTTGCGCTCGGGAGTATGGGGCTCCAACTGAGAGCTTGGACAATACCCACGCCCGCGAATATATGCGAGCTCTGAGCGGACACCCCCTGGCCTGTTATTGCACTTACGAATCCGTCAAATGATGACTGAGGGGAGAATGAGAATCAGGTGGATAGGTAGGCATGCCTGTTTTGACACACAGAAAATAGACGAATGACAGACTTGTCTTCTGTTAAATTGAATAGTGAGAGCGTAACGTTTCGTCCCTCAGGTCTTAATCAGGCAAAGTGCATCCTTGACAAGCAGTAGGCCTACCAGCACTATGAGTACCAGTGATGAAAGAAGTGCAGGGCATAGTGTCAGTGTCAGACAAGTCACCTAGAGGCAGTGACCGAGGCAAAAGGTTACTCCAGCAGGAGACCTTTTGCATATGTACTATTTAAACATGATGTCCCCCAATGGTGTTATTGAAGATTTTGACATCAAACCATTCTTGTACATCTAAATTTAACAAAAGAGAAGCAGTGTTGCAGACTTTATTCACTTCACTGGATTACCGTATTGGCCCGAATATAAGACGTGGTTTTTGTTCTAAAAATAGTACTCAAAAAGGGGGGTCGTCTTATTTCCGCGCTCTAGAGAAAAAAGTAAAAAAAAAAATAAAAAAAAAATTTTTTTTTACTTAACCTGAATGCGGCCATTAGCCTATGCTTCACAACAATGCACACAACTCAATAATGGATGGGTTAAGAGATTGTTTTGTCCATATCAAATTTGCAGATGCTTGTTTCGTTATGACTGTTGCACCGCACGTCTATCAACTGTCAATGTCAACGCGATGCGGACGACAGTGCAAGGGGAAAAACACAAGTCAATCGCGGATCGTTGCTCTGCTTTTATTTGTGTATGGTTTTACAGTCTCATCAGGAAAGCTTTGGTCGTTCTCTCTGGTCAGCCGACAACACCACTAGAAACTAAAGAAATGAAGGGTGATTTGACGAACAACCTGTAGGCTAAGTTTGGGATGCTGTCATCAGCCAATCAATGGTCATCTGTGTGTGCCCGAAAGCGGTGCCTTTGACGATATGCCTCGCAACGATGCAACAACACAGAATAATGGTTAAGGCAAGAGATTGTCTTGTTCCAGGGCTTAACACTAACACACGCCAGGTAGCCAAATGCGGGTGAAAGTCGGCGTTGGCTAGTAGATACCGAAGGTTCACTAGCCATTCTGGCGGGTCCGTTACTATTCTAAATGATGAGGCACCGCATTTTGTAGTTTTTCCCCTCGGACCGTCTTTGCTACAAGCGCAATGCAATGCGATTTCGCGAGCCTACAATACCCATGAAGCACCTGTGTCACGTGTCACCTGTGTCTCACGCGCGAGAGGAATCCGACAGAGCTAGTCTTGCGAATATGAGTGGCAGCAGCGAGCTACCAGCAGCACATCAGCGCGCGTTTGGAAATGAAAACCTTCACGTGAAAATAAAGTAGCGAAGTTCATCTCAACTGACCTGTTTTGGGATCTGTCATTACAATGCATAGTAGCCTAGTAGTGGACATTAAAATGACCAAGGCGAGAGGAGAACACCTCAGTCTTGTGAAAGTTTTGAGACTAATTAGCGCAGTGATAAGACAAGGACACATGCGGCATTAATAATGTTCGGTTTAAATAATTTTCTGATTTGCCTATGTCATCATACCTTAATATTCCTCCATGTTTCTTGTGCCGTTGTTCCCGACTGTCAAACGGGGCTTAAACAACGCGCAGTAGTAGCCTTCCAGACTGCACAAATCATGTCCCATGTCCCTTCGCATGTGCCCAGCTTGCCTTGCGTCCGTTTAGCCTATATTTTAAACAACTCAATATTAAACGGAATGAAAGGAAGTCGTAGCTCCAGTTACCGGCCGCATATTAGTGTGCCTTCTAGTGGATAGCCTACTTTTATGAGAAAATATTCCAGAAGAGGTGTTATTCTACATCCATGACCGCGGACATGCGAAGCTTGGCAATGACTTTGCACTATCTACTTTGCGCATCGAAAGTGCCCTTCAGATCAAAGACGGAAATATTTTGCTCTCATGTAGCTTACATTTGTACCCTTCCACAACACTGTGCTTGGTGTTTCTGCACGGCTATGCCATTCCTCAGATAAGTTAATCTGTTCTTATAGCATGCATGTATGCATGGACCAGTTAATAACAATTCTAGTTATTAGGCCCTATATTATATTATATTATATTATATTATATTATATTATATTATATTATATTATAGGCTATTATATTATATTAGGCCCTATATTATATTATATTATATTATATTATATTATATTATCCTACATTACATTATTACAGCCTATTATATAATTCATTAAAGCTGCTATGATGGTTAAGAAAATTATGGCTAGTGAAGAGGCCCAATGGCTAGTGAGTCAGGAAAACCACTTGCCAAAATGGCTGGTAAGCGAAAAAGTTAGTGTAAAGCACTGTCTTGTTCATATAAAATCACTAGGAGTTTTACCCTTGGTACGAAATGAATATCAATCGGACTTTTAATGTCAACGTGGTCCTGATACACAGGAAAAACAGCTGAGTAATTTTCCCAGAGTCACAACAAATGTCCTCTTAACGAGTATATTTATCTCTGAATCGAGTTCATAGAGTAAAATTTCGAGTAAGAGTAGGAGCAAATTTTCAGAGTAAATGAGAAATAGGCGGAGCTTCTTGCAAAAGTTAAGTTTCGTTTTCCAGCCATATTGCATTTTCTATCACCACTGCTGCTGAAGTCACGGAACAGCTCTCTGGAGGGAGAAATTCGCTGGATTTGAAAGTGAGTGTGTTTATAATCTTTCATAATCTATATGCGTTAAAATGTAGGCTATTACAAAACCCCATAGCATACCCTTTCCATTTCCCATTAGGAATATTGGGTGTTGTTTCTTTTAAAACATGAGACTGAACCGTAATGTTATTGAGCTGTCAGTTGTGTTGAACGTGAAACTGTTTAGTGTTTATGTCGTGTTGTAGTTAATTTGCCGGTACAACAAACAAGTTATGCCTTTAATGGACCGTACAAATGCACCGCAACAAACCGTAGGCAATGCAGCGAGTGTTCGGCTAACATTGGTAGCTTTCCGTTGGCACAACATATTGCGCCTCCGAAATGATCTGCTCGTCATTGTGACTAAATGTAGGCTAATTGTACGGTAGTTTCTAGAGCTGTGGTTTCTAGTAAGTTGTGGAATTAGCACTGGATGTGAAATGACAACTGGCTGTGAGCTGGATACGGTTAGCGTTGCCGTGTTTGGAAACCACATGTATGTAACTCTCGTTAGAGTAAAAAGTGGTTCGTTGTGGTAAGGCTAAGTTAGGAAAACCACAGTAGGCTAGTCTGGATGAAAATCGCATGAATGCAATTTATGCAGTCCGACCTAGTCTATCAAATTGTGGAATTAAGCCCTGGATGTGAAATAACTGGTTGTGAGCTCGAAAAGGTTAGTGTTGCCGTGTTTGGAGACCACATGTATGTAGCTCTGGTGAGAGTAAAGTGGTTTGTTGTGGTAATGAAAAATGGATGAAAAGTGGATGAAAAATCATATTCCTGCAGTGCCATTTGATGTGACCGTCTGACCGATTATTCCTAAAGTTGTGTGAAGGCTGTCGCAGTTTTGCAGAAGGCACGAACTATTTTTCAACCTGTCGCTGCGTGGCCACTTCGGTCACATACTCCAGAGAACGTCTTCTTATAGGGAAAAGAACTTTGCTTGACTCTGAGTAGAGTGACGCACACGTGGTGCTGTCCCAAAAAAAATCTCTGGTGCTGTTCAGCTTTGCGTTGCGCCCGTTCTGATCGACCGTAGGCCCTACACTTGTGAGGTAGTCTGGCGATAGTTCATTGTGTTCAGAAGGATAGGCCTACTCAAAGCGGAAAGATTATAACACATTGGTTTTTTTTCCACCAACAGGATGGAAAACACCACCGTTGTCAGAGTGAAATATAAAGATCAGAAGAAATATGTGTTTTCTCCAACAACATTTACATTCGAGTCATTTTTGGAATGTGGTAAGGGTTTAAAACCGAAATAAACACTTGTAATGTTTAAATCATGTGTAAACTTTGAATTTACAGGACTGTTGAGAAACAGTAGGCCCTTCTGCCTAAATTACTACATTACTGCCTTATTTATTAGGACTAAATTTGGCTATTACATTACTGCCTTTCATATCAGGGCCTGTTTTTGTTTTTTTTAACCTCTTGAGCACTTTAACTTGAAAACCTTAAGTATTGCAGCCTACCCCAAACACAATTCCGTTGCCTTTTTTGATAATGACAATAAAACGTTGAATCTTTCTCCTCTTAAGTTGCCAGGAAATTTGACCTTCCGACAATGGACATTAAAGTCTTTGATGAGTCAAGGACCGAGGTTGATCAGGAAGCTTTTGCATACTTGATGAAGCAGCCAGATGTTCATGTCCTGGAAATTGATATCCCAGAGGAAGGAACATCTGAAGGTAAATGCAACTTAGTTTTACACTTTACGCCAACACAATTGTCTGTACTTCCTGTTGATTCTTGCCCTCTAGCTGCAGTATTCAGCTGGTGTGTGAATGCGGGAAAGAGAGAGACAGAGAGTGTGTGTGTGCGTGTGCGTGTCTGCTTGTGTATGTATGCACCTTCTCACATGAACCCCAGACAACAGGTGCTGTGCTGCAGCCTCCAGAGCTGGTGTGTAAATGTGGACAAGTGTATGTGTATTTTGAAAGCGCTTTGAGACAAGTTTAGATGTATATATTGCGCTATATAAATACAGGTTGTATTGTATTGAAGGACAACTGTGATTTTTTTTTTGAATTGTGTGTCACAGATTCCGTTAGCTCAGGCTCCCTTGCTGATGCTGAGGCTAGTTCTGGATCTGATGACACTGTGATACTGACCCCTAGCCCAAGACAATTAAAACAAGGAGAGGAACGTCGTCTTGCCCAAGTAAGATTCATTAATTTTGTTTTGCATGTAGGCCTACAGGTGTATTTTAAAGTCATTTGTCGGTTTCTCATATTTGTTTTATGTTTAACATCAATCATTAATAGATGGTTGAAGACATCTTAAAAGGAAGCCCAGGAGGGGACAAGATCATGAATGAATATGCTCGGACAAAGTACCTGTCAGATAGCAGAAGGCGTGACCTGGTGAAGATATTGGTTGCTCATATGACAAATGAACATGGGTAGGTTTTCAAGAAATAATAATAATAATGTTGACGATGATTATGATGATTATCCGGGCCCTAAATTAACTTTCTTCAAAAGGTAAAATGTCTGGTAGCCGTTAATTGCACTAGCCAAGAACGTACACTCACTAATGGGTCAAAGTGACTTTAAGTTGGTCTGTTCTGTCAGCCAAACTGCCAAATTTCACCAGCATTTGGCTGTCTGGTAGGTATTAATTTAGAGCCCTGATGATTAGGACAGTACAGTAATTATAAATGGTTGGTTATGATGCTATGGCTCCTAATATGTATCGTGTGTGTGTGTGTGTGTGTGTGTGTGTGTGTGTGTGTGTGTTTGTAGAACAAGCCCACCTCGGCATGTGAAGGAAGACTACGCACTGGGTATCATCTCCCTCTTCCCCTATTTGGCTGACCCAAGGAGCAAGCTTGGCTATGTAATTAGCTTTACTCTGTAGTCTTTTTTTTTTAGAATTTGGTTGTATAAACCCTGATTTAATGAAGTGTAAATATCAATGAATGTATAACTATTTTGCTCTTGTAAGACATACAGTAAGAACTCTTTGTCTATTTGTTATATTTGTCATAGGAACATTATTACAACGCAGAAGATGGAAGTGGCTATTTGGCTTGGAGAATTAAAACTCTGCAGAAAGAAGCATCAGAGGGACGAGTTAAACGTCCACGACCTTCACAAGCAGGTGACTTATTTAAGTTATTGTTGAAACACATAATAGCACACAGTTTATGGTTATATTTGATTATCTCTCATAGCTAATATGGCCATCAAGTGCAGGGACTTGTAGTTTAAATCAAACACCGTCTGTAGTTTTGAGAATACTTTGATGTCTGGGAAAATAATAAGTAAGTGCATTTTGTATGTATATTTTCTGTTATTTCAGGTGGGCCATCTGTTGATAGAGATCCTTGCAAGGAAGGCAATTGGTTGAGCGATGAACGCCAGTGTCAGGAAGCAATTGCTCTGATGAAGCACACAGCTGATGAATCGGTGGTGAAGGAAAAGATGAGGTTGACCCTAGTCTATCGCCAGAAGATTCTGCGTGACACTGACAAATCCACTGATATCCTATCCATTTTTCCAAGATTCATGGACATACCAGGCCTGGTTAGTCTTTAAGTATTCTTAAAAATGTGAATTCCAGAGTGATACTTCAGCTGCATTTTATACATCACTGATTTCTCCACTCTCTGTTTTGTAGATTGAGCAGGATTTTGCACTTCTCTTTGGTGACTCAACCTCTGCAAAGCTGATGGAGAAATGGTCCACCAACATAAAACCAAAAGTCATTGCACAGAGCCGTGGCCTGACACAGACTGCGGATCTCCAAGACCTCATCCAAGAATGCTCTTGCTACTGAAGTTGAAGAAGGTAACCGTAATGACAGCAGAAAAATAATTGTCAAAAAATATTACCAAACAAATAACCCAAGTCAATGTGTTGGTGGTGAATGGATAAAGTCCACCACTCCACACTATCCTTTTACTTTTATTCTTGTCCTCCTTAATGTGCATGTAAACAAGAAATAATGACTTCCATCGCATATGTCTCGTAGGTCACTTTTGGTGTTCACAGACAGTTACTGTTATTTCCTAATTGCATTTTAGACAACTGGGGTCTTCATTCGTTTTATATGTGCATGTTGTCTGTCTTGTGTAATCCAGGTTGGGACAGTGACATGTCGTCCATACTGTTGCTGGTCCATCTTCTACCACCCTCCAATCCAGGGCGCAAAGGCCAGGAAAGATTTCCGCTCATCGAGCCTGTGATCATGTGGTGAAATTCATCAAGGTGAGTTTTCAGTCTAAAATAGTTTTGCCTTGGAGCCCTCGGAGGGTGTTGAGAAGGAGACAGCTGGGGGAGGGGGAAATCTCAGTTGCAATTGGTATATTTTATTTGTTAATACTAAAGGGCGCATTGACAGGCTTATGATGTGGTCAAGGGGGTGTGGCAGGCTGGGGGCATTTGTTCTAAAAAAGGTTTAG
The DNA here is from genome assembly GCF_034702125.1 of Engraulis encrasicolus. Lineage (NCBI taxonomy): Eukaryota > Metazoa > Chordata > Actinopteri > Clupeiformes > Engraulidae > Engraulis > Engraulis encrasicolus. The sequence continues at coordinate 5,381,801 of NC_085874.1, forward strand.
AACCACTGGTCCTTAAAAGGTGAACTGTGTAGGATTGTGTGCGAGAGTTGGTATTGCAACTAAGCTGCTCATTGAAACTGTGCTGCTTAATGTGCAGCTAAAAGATCTGTTTCTATAAATTCAAAATGGCAGACAGTTCATGCATGAAAAGTGATGGTGGTGGTAAGTATACATGAAAAAGGTACCCTTTGTGAATGGGCAGCATGGACCTTGGAAATAGCCTACAAAAAATGCACACTGCCCATTCCAAATAAAAGCTGATGGTTAGATTGAAACTGCTCCAAAATGTCTTGTTCTTCTTTTGACAAGACATAGATGAAGGAATAGCAAAACTGTATTAAAAAACATACATGTTTCTTTAATATATACATGCAGTACAATTATATTTCTCAAAGCCGTTCTGAAGGTACCTTTTTGTCTTTACTTTGTGTGAAAAAGGATTAATGAATGTAGTAATTCTAACTTGATTTGTATAATACCTTTTATTTTCCAACTTTCACCAAAGCCATAGTTATTTTGTCACATACAATGATGATGGCTAGTTTGTAATGTGTAAAACCTCTTTATACAGGTTTTCTCTTGACATTAGGTCTCTTGTGTGTTTCCTTTCACAGACTGGTGCCAGCATTCAGGGCCATTTGGAGGGCATCACACAGAGTGTCCAGCCATATCTACTTGCAGTTGGACCAAAGAAAAGTACGATCCAATCTTACTTCATTGTTGTTGACAAACAGGCCTTGCCATGCAAGTCCTCCAATTCACTGGCTGCATTCGATGAGCTTTTTAAAGCTCATTATGTTTTCGGTACCACTTACTGCCATGAGCTCACAAATGTGTTCACTTTCTTGCAAACAACCATCTATGACATAGATGTTGAAATTACCAAAGTCAATCCAAGAGTAGCTGAGCTTAGAGCACGAATGCTGCAGTAGACAGAATGATTTGTTTCATTTGTCAGAAGAGTCATGCTGATGCTAATAGCCTCATACGGCACTTTAAACTTGTTCATGGTCTTTGTTCGGGCAAAAGCCTGAAGTTAAAATGTGGCCATAGAGGCTGTTCCCATGTATATCATAGTTTTTCAGGTTTGCGAAAGCATCTCAGTAAGTGTTGTACAAATGACAACTTGAATGTTGATGATGGGGAATGTTCCACCTTCACAAACTTCATTTCATCCGAGGAGACAGACTTGCCAGATCAGAGTTCACCTTCTGAGCCTGTACTACTAGAAAGGCACATAGCCAAAAATTGTGCAAATATTGTAGCAGAACTTAAGCGTGTTGGCAATCCAGTTACTACTATTGATTTAACTGTGAGTACTGTACAAGAAGTAATTGGAGACCTTGACCGTCTAAAACAAGTGCAGTTGAAAAATAGCCTTGACTTACAAGAGCCAATGAAAAGTGTGGTTGAGTCTAAAATTGATCAGTGTTTTGAGAATGCATTGGATCCTTTCCTTCCTTTAAACACTGAGAGTAAGAGAATGAAATACTTTTCTGAGAAATGGGGAAAAATTGATCCAGTTGAATATGTTCTAGGGACACGATTTGCTACACGTTTTATCAGAACAAGTGGAGGCTATGGCCAAACCATTGTCAAGGATAAATTCATGTACATACCAATTCTCGAGACGGTGAAGTCTATTTACCAGCATCCTGCTATAAATGATATGATGGCTAGAGACCCCAAACAAATGGAAAACTTGCTGTATGACATACAAGATGGAGAATTCTTTAAGGAACATGATCTCTTCTCCAAACAAGTGCACACTGTACAGTTGCAATTATTCTTTGATGAAATGGAATGTGCCAATCCAATTGGAAGTAAGCGGGGAATTCACAAACTTGGTGCCATCTATTTTACCCTGAGAAATGTGTCGCCCAAGTACAACTCGAGTTTACTGAATATTCATTTGGTTTCGTTATTCCATGCCCAAGATATCAAAACATACGGGTTTGATAAGATACTAGCACCCCTTGTGAAGGATATCTCAACACTTGAAACACAGGGAATTCAGCTTCCTCAATTTGATCATCCCATCTATGGGACCATTATCCAAGTGACTGGTGATAACCTAGGTCTTCATTCTTTATTTGGGTTTGTGGAATCGTTTAGTGCTAGGTACTGTTGCCGTTTTTGCTTACTGGAAAAGGAGGACTTTCAGACAGTATTCAGTGAAGATGATCCCAAAATATAATTTCGAACTAAACAGCTTCATGTTGAACATTGCCAGAAAATGCAGACCAACCCCACGCTACCTTATGTGATGGGAGTTAAAAGGTCTTGCCCTTTGAATTCTTTGCAATATTTTCACACCAGTGCAAACTTCTCGGTTGATATTATGCACGACATATTAGAGGGCGTTGCACAGTATGAGATGAAATTGCTCAATGAGCATCTCATTCATAATTACACCACATTAGCAGAAGTACAACGAAGAATTCAAAGTTTCAACTATGGTTTCACAGAGCAAAAAAACAAACCTCCTGGGCTAAGAATCTCTGATGCCAATGACTTGGGTTTAAACGCCAGTCAGAGCTGGTGTCTTTTGCGTCACTTTCCAATTATGTTTGGAGATCTTGTGAATCCCAATGATCAGCACTGGTACCTTTTTATTTTGTTGCTTCAGATTGTCAACATTGCTTTTTCTTCAGTTATATCCCAAGGCATCACCATATATTTGAAGCACCTGATTTCAGAGCACCATGGTTTGTTCAAGGACTTATATCCTAACAAAAGGTTGTTACCTAAGCATCATCTCATGGTGCATTATCCCATGTGTATACGTAAAATTGGGCCCCTGTTACATACATGGTGCATGAGATACGAGGCCAAACACAATGTTTTTAAAAAACAGCTGAAAAGTTTTAAAAACATCACTAAAACTTTAGCCAAAAAACACCAGTGCCAGATGGCTTACTTGTGGCAAACATTTGATCCAAACGAGTTGAAAATGGGTCCTGGCAAAATGGTCTCCTTGAATGAAATGAAGTTTGGTGGTAAGGTGGCAGAAAAACTTGAAGTACCAGTTAGGGCCAGGGTTCTGAAAGTTAAATGGGCCAAGGTCAATGGAAGAATGTTCAGACCAGAGTTGGCTGTTTGTGTGAGAACTGATAATGACATGCCGGTTTTCCATGTAATCAAGAATGTTCTCATCAAAGATGAGCAGGTTATCTTGATGACAGATGCTCTTAAAACACGTTGTTTAGATGAACATACCCATGCATACAAGGTTTCACATACCACTGGAGACCCTTTTGTGTTAGACATTAAGACTCTAATGTACAGGAATTTTGATGTACTGACATCATATGGTACTGATGACGATTTGTTTATTGTACCTCGTTGTTTTATGTAATCCTGATTTCATCTCTCTCTCTCTCTCTCTCTCTCTCTCTCTCTCTCTCTCTCTCACACACACACACACACGCATGCACACACACACCTTCTCTCTCTCTCTCTCTCTCTCTCTCTCTCTCTCTCTCTCTCTCTCTCACACGCATGCACACACACACCTTCTCTCTCTCTCTCTCTCTCTCTCTCTCTCTCTCTCTCACACACACACCTTCTCTCTCTCTCTGTCTCTCTCTCTCTCTCTATTTCAAATGTTTGTCTTTATTTTATGTAATTGCACTGTTTATTTTTTATTTATATATGTATATTTGTCCATTGTGAATGAGATTTTTTTTTCATTTATTTGTTATTTTACTGTACTACTATTTTGCTACTATTGTATATTACTAATGTACTATTTTATTATTTTTTACAAGTTTTTTTGGAATTTGTAATGATGTGAAACTGAAAATAAACTAAGTCATGGGAGTACAATTTGTTGATTTTTATTGGTTTCTCTGGAGAGAGTTAGTTTTTAACTCTTTAATTGATCATAAACATCTCTTGATGTAGAGTAAAAAAAGAGTCAGAGTTAAATTAAACAACTCACAATAGAGTTAAAAAAATGTCAGAGTAAATTAAAATGACTCATAATAGAGTCACGTTAACTCTGAACTGAGTATATCGTATGAAGAGTAAATTTCAAAACACTCTAATTTGAGTCTAATCGCATCACGCAGAGTAAAATATTTACTCTAAATGGAGGAGAATTTACTCTAGAAAAAATACTCTTTCAAAAGAGTATTTTTTACTCTTTTTAGATAGGGACCAAATACTATCTGTGGCAGAGTAAAATTTTCTTCAATTTGAGTAAATTTTACTCCGGCAAATTTCCTGTGTAGGCAGCGCATGGGTTTCAAGTGCAATGAGTCAATCTGCCTTTGGTCACGTTCGGTTTCTATAGTCCACCGGAAAACTTTGGATGCATAAAATGAACGGCGATTTGGCGAGACGGCTGCTGGTTAGCTATTGCTGTCAACTAAGCATTTCGCAAAATCTGTGCATTGCACAATAGATTGCCTATCTCTAATGGACTGGTTGCCTGGCTGGCGCAGACTAATGCTCTGAGTGTAGGCAATGTTGTGTCGCACTTTAAACAGGCGCGTGACAGGTGAAGTGAGTAAATAAAGGAGAAGGATATGAGTAACCATCTGTGGTCTTATATCATGGAAATTCCATGAAAATGATATTGTGAAATTTGTTCTTTGTAAAAAGCCTCAGATTTTCCAACAAATTAAAAACTGCATTTTGAGAAAAGTTTCCAATGTGAAACAAAATTAAGTCTTCAAAAAACTTTTTTCCCCAAAACATGAGCCTGAAAATGGGGGGTCGTCTTATAATCAGGATCGTCTTATATTCGGGCTAATACGGTAATACTTTTACTTGTCCTGCACCTGGCTCTTTCAGGGCATTTTCGCATAGGGTGCCGGAGTACTCACTTTGGTCAGATGTTGAATTGTTTAAAAAACAAAAAACAAAAAAGCAACTTTTGTGATACACAATATTAGCATGAATAACATGACATTCAAAAGCATGATGATCCTGACTTACCAGCACCCTCTTCTTCCTCATCATCCCCTTCATCCTCTTTCTCGTCTTCCACACCAGATTGGTCATCAGGGGGAACTATTTGTACAGAGCCAGACGAACAATGTTAACAGTGAGAAATCGTTTATCAGATCCATAGCTTCATTAGCAAAAGTCAGTCCTCGTCTTTCTGTTTACTTAGCTACTGCGCTATTTCTCTTTGAGTATCGTGTCCTGTTTGATACAAACATATCATTACTTGTGCGAACGACATACGAGGGGGGAAGATTACAAAGTAGACCTAGAAGACATTTATGTAAACAGCTGTACTACCTGGAGTCCTATGTGACACCTGAGGCTATCTATTAGCAAGTTTACAGTAGCAAGTTCCCTGTCGGATAATGTAGCCAGGTTAACACCAGCCTCCTACATCAACAACAAATATAGCTGCAAGCAGCAATGCGGGGCCAAGCAGTAAACTTGCCAAAGTCGCCACGGCAACAGAAGGAACTGCAGCGCCCCCTTTGGCCCAAATCTCGCCAATGTTGGGGTGCATTCCTTGGAGGGGAAAATGGGGAGAGAGACGGGGAGGGTAGGCAAAGGACCTGGGCTGGGAATCAAACCCGGGTCAGCCGCATGATAGACGAGTGCCCTACCGGTTGGCCACGGCAGGGCCTGTGCTGCCCTTGATTTATTGAGTAACACATTTCCATTCCCTCTCAAATTAGTCTATAAAATATCAGCAAGTCATTTCTATACTTGAGAGGCTTGCTTTTTGGACAGCAATTATAATCCTCTGTGATCATTCTATTTAGTAAAATTGTTTATATGACATACAATATTATGGGGAAAAAACCGGGAGCCTACTGAAAATAGATATGTCCTTGAAATCCTAAACATAAGAATCCTATGGGGCACCTAAGTCACGCCCTTCTACTTCCGATACATGGGGCAGGAGCTCGCAAAATTTTGAATGCGAGTCAATGGAGCGAGTCAAGCTAAATCCTCATCCCGTTTGGCATGTGCTCTGGATTTCACATATGATGACAGTGAATTTGAAAGGTTTGGATTTGCGTCGTAAGACCACTCATTTTCGGCACGCAAGAAACGTTATTTTAGCTTTTGTGCAAAACTGTGTTGGAGACTACACTTGCGCCTCGCATATCTGACGTGAACCGAGGCACAGCCAACCCTACCGCTGCACCGTGGCTTAAGTGGCTGCACGTCGGACATGCGACGTCTGTTGTGTAGTCCAAATAATTACATATTTTTGCACATTCACAACTCAAAAATCGCTTGCCAAGTGAAGTCAACAAGCACACCATTGGTTGTTATTAATTCTGAGGCACAGCATATGTGTGATCCACGGGGAAATGCGAGGTGGGTCGGAAAATAGCTTTGATCAGTCCATTACAACCCAGTCAAAAGTTTTTCCGTTGCCAGCCCCAGAAGCCGCCCGGAAGGGGTGGAGACTTAGGTGCCCCATAGGCTGCAATGTAATGTTGGCCAGCCTTTTGAGAGACTGGTCTGAGGAATTGGTGTACATAGAAGTAACGTGTGTGTGTGTGTGTGTGTGTGTGTGTGTGTGTGTGTGTGTGTGTGAGACAGACAGAGGAACCAAGAGAACAACAATGCTCGCTCGCTCTCTCTCTCTCTCTCTCTCTCTCCCTCCCTCCTTCCCTCTCTCTCCCTCTCCCCCTCCCTCTCCCTCTCCCTCTCCCTCTCCCTCTGTCTGTGTGTGTGGGTTGGGGGTGGGGGGGGTATGTGCAGGGGCTGGGGCAGTGGGGCTTTGGTTGACACTAGAGCAATAGCAGACTACGCACACACCTAAGCTCTCGGTGTGTCCAGAGACCCCCTGCCGAGAATGGTGTCAGTGAACGTGCGCAGGTGCCTTTGGCAAAGGGGACAGAGAGATGAGAAAAATCCCTCCATTCTTTCCACAATTTTGAATGGTTGCTGTGAGCTGATAGTTTTTCCAATTGTTACGAAAATCC
>NC_085874.1:5393714-5498714 GCF_034702125.1 Engraulis encrasicolus
AAAAGCAACCAACATTTGAGATACAGCAATTAGACAGGTCTGTCAATATCACAAAACCTTTAGAGCCGTTAGACATACAAAGATTTGTCCAGAGTTCATACTGCCTTAGAACAGTGTTTCACAACGTTTTTTGTCCCCCAGGCCTTTCTCACACCATGAATACCTTCTCACCATTTCTTCCTTTATGTGTGACTAAGCTCCATATATTTACATTCTTCTACATACCCCCACCAATGTGCTCGTGTAGCTGTAGAGTGGGAATTACCGCCTTAGAACACGGGTACTTTGAAAGGCATGAACCACTACCATTCTGTTCCTTTTAAAGACCTACTATAAATCTCTGCAATCTCCCACAGGTTGGAGGGAACCGAAGATAAGTTCCGGAACCGCGAGAGCCGCCCGGAGGACTTGCAGATGATTGCAGAGCTGAAGGAGATGGTCTCAGAGAGGGAGTCACTCGTCAAGAAGCTGGTGGTAAGAGGACCTATTCACTCACACAGTATCTTAAGGTCTTTCTTGCTCCTCTACATGTCAGTGTTCCCACTGGTCACGAATTCTTAGAATATCATGGAAATACAATTGTAGGGTTTCCAGTCATGAAAAGTCATGGAATTCTATTATTTTGCATGTGCAGCCAGGGAATATCATGCAATTTTCTTAACAGTATGTAGTGTAATGGCAAAACGTACTTACGGTACTTACTTACAGCTATAAAATGGCTATAAAATGTGCAACATTCTAGAATGCAAAATGTTCAAATATGCTTCTCAGTTTACAAACCATCAAAACAATGTCCAAAAGATTTGGCTGAAATTGGCAATTTGGGTAGCCTACCACAAATTACCCTCAAAGATGAACTCAATAGGTTGGACATTTCATTTTACATCAAGTCATAAATTACAGTTTTATGTTCAGGGAAAGTCATGAAAACATCATGGAATTTTAGGTCTGACATGTGAGAACCCTGACATAAGTATGTATAGCTGGGTAACGTCAGGGTGGTGCATGTATGTTTCATTATAAATGAGAAATGTACTGTATGTGTATATTTGTACTGTATGTTACACTCACTATCACTTGACACTGTTGCCGATGGAAAAATTGACTGGAATGATAAAGACTGCCTCCCATGCCGAACAGTAGCTGTGACTGAGAGGTCGAAAGTTGGAGCCCCTAGTGTAGGACTGCATAGGAAGACCTCGGTCACACCTATCCCCCAGCCAGGCCATGCCCTCCTAGTGATGCAACACCTTCTGCGCTGCCTCTAGTCAGGCCAAGAGCAATGCAAATATTGTTTCTGATCTCCAGAAAAATTTGGAACTCCACCAACTTTGTCGGACCAGTCAGCTTTTTGGGAAACCATAATTGTTATGCTCTTGGTCAGACCAAGTCTCGAAGAGATTTGAAAGTTGATGATAATCAGGCTACCTATCGCCTGCCTTTCTACAGGATGACAAGAAGTTCTATCAGCTGGAGCTGGTGAACCGGGAGACTAATTTCAACAAAGTATTCAACGCCAACCCCAATGTAGGCGTGATCAACCCACTCATTAAGGTAAGACAGTTGCCCTCTCTCTCTCTCTCTCTCTCTCTCTCTCTCTCTCTCTCTCTCTCTCTCTCTCTCAGAGCTCCCATCTCCCAGCCGGATTGGAGGGTTGACTCCCAACACATGTACTGTACATACTCCACCAGCTCGATGTCCTGTTATGTTGTGTGATGTAGCGTATCTACGGTAGCACAAGGAACACTATGGACAAGGGCTCACTTGCAAAAGAGACTATGGTCTCAGTGTGAGTACCCTGGTAAAATGAAGGATAAATAGAATAAATCAAATGACCGAGTTAAGAGCTTTAAGAGCAACACAGAACCTAAAGCTGTAGAGCCATTCCCATACAGAGCATGTTCAACGCAGATCATACTAACTCAACACGCTTCCACACATCCATAACACTTGACCCTTCGCTTGAACATTTTGCTCCAACGCCACCTTGCAAGGCTGACACAATCACACCGTAGACATAGCACATCAGATGGCTCTTGCCAGTTAGGTAAGAGTGAAGGAAGTACCGTCAAATATTATCGTTTTAAACGTTTGCACAGATCTGTTTTTAGAGGTTCACTTTGAATGTGCGTTCAGGGAGATTTCTCCAGACTTGTTGCCTCGACAGTTGTCATTGTAGTAGTAGAAACTTTTCTTACACATACTTCGTATCCAACAATACTTTTGGATGAAGTCAGTCAGTTGTTACTATTATCATGTCCATTATGACAAACATGTTGAGCTGTCTCCAGGTGACATTGCTGTTCAGGGGTACATTTCTCGAAAGCGTAGTTGTTAGCCAGTTAGCAACTTGGGAAGTTGTCAATGGGAAATTCCATTGCAAACAACATAGTAGCTAACGTAGTCCTAACATGCTCCAGTTTGACATCTGGTGAGTCATGTGCACGGCCCGTTGTGTCAGCCCCAGAGTAGTCACACAAAAAAACCTGGTGGAGAAAGTTTTAAAAAATCCTGCCACAGTTTCTTCCCAACGCAGGTGACCTTCACTGAGTAGCTGGTCTACCTGTACCTGTCTGTCCCTACCCACAAGGATCAGCTGATTCAGAGCTGGACCCCATTTCTGGAAGGTGTCGTTGCTAGCCAGTTAGCAACTTGGAAGGTTTCTAATGGAAAATTGCATTGAAACCAAGTAATTTGCCACCTAAACTAGCAATGACACTGTCCAGAAATGCACCCCTGGCTGGAACAAATTTGTGGCAGGTTTTTTTTTTTTTACTTTCTGAACCCAGGATTTTCACGTTTGGTCAGCCACTCTCCCCGAGCACAGGGTTGAGATGAATGTCCATTCGATTGCCTTTCCCGGGGTCAAGGCCACCCCACCAGCCAGCCAGTGTCCCCCATCCCAGTGTTACCATGGCAATCCTCCCTCCTTGTCTATAAAAGTCACATACACGATCACTCTGCATGTCCAGTATGTTGACATCATCTTCAAAGTTCTATAACTTCCAATATTTGGTTCAGTGTCACATATCTCTGTGTGGTGTGCTTTACTGCGCACATGTGTGGGTTTATGTCCGCGTGTGTGCGCGCGTGTGTGTGTGTCTGAGTGTATATTTGTGTGTGCGTGCGTGTGTGTGTTTGTGTGTGTCTTCCTCAATGTGCCTGTTTAGACATCCAGTTCTTCTTTGCTTTCCAAGCCATTGTATGAGCATCTTTTTTCTCAATAGCCTGCTCCTCTTAAAAAAAAAAAAACACGCATCTCCGTTCGAAACTCATGCTATGATTTCAGTTGGCTGTGATCAACTGTGGTTGCCCCACTGACATGATTGGTGTTGTCAGTTTGACTTTTGGCCTGAACGAACATCCACTCATCCTCATGAAAAAAAGAAAGAGAGAAAGAGAGACAGGGATCAGTAAGGGTTCTGTAGTAGAGGTTGATTGAGAGCCTTCCAGAAAGTCTTTTCCCTGTGTAGTGTTCATTTTTTTCAGGTCGTCAGAGAACCGTTCTGGTGCCAGTTCCCGCACCTGGTGTCAAAATGACAGGCATGTTTACACTGAAATTCAAATCGTTTATGGTAAGCCCCGCACATGAATGGGCTTCCATGCCCATGGGGACCCAGCTTCAAGTCCAGTCTCTCCCACCCTCTGAAGAAATTCAAAGTGTTTGAGAACCAAAAGTTGGTATGTGAACCAAGTAAAATTAGGTTTTTATAAGTGAACTATGACAATAATGTAGACGTCAAAAGGTTCGTCTAACTAACATGCGATAAAATAAACTATGTTGTATGGACATGGGTTGTTCATTGATGAACACTTTAGTTCCCCATGTAATTGGTGCGGGCACCAGCACCGGCACCGTTCTGGCCGGCCTGAAAACAACTATGGAGAAAGAGCACAACACCACCACCCCTTTCCCAACTCCTTTTTTTGTTGCTTTTCTTTTTGTCTGTTCTCCAACCCCTCCTCCCTCATCCCTCCTCCTCCTCCTCCTCTCCTCCTTTACTCTCGTAGCAAAAACGAAAGAATGAGAAATCGGCAAACCGATTCAACAGCTCGCCAAACCTGCGGGAGTTGGAGGCTACTGGGACCAGGAGCCCTGGGGGCAGTGGGGGTGGGGGCGGAGGGGGAGGAGGAGGAGGAGGAGGCGGGGGAGGAGGAGGCCTTAGCCTTGGTGTGGTTGGTGGAGGAGGCATCCACGGGGTCACCCAGTCCACCACCCACCTGGAGCCTATCCTCAACTCCCCTGTCGAGCTGAACTCCTCCATCAAACTCCTGCCGCCACCCACCCCCCCAAACGAGCCCAAGAAATTCACGAGGTGAGCCAAAACACCTCGTCCCCCCTAACCTCGCCCCACAAACCTTACCTTACCTTACCTCACTCACCCACCCACCCTATGTCACAGACTCTGCCGTATGGGCACCCAGCCACTGCTGCTAAAACACATCCAGGGATTCACAAAGCATAAATGTACAGACACAGAAACTGACACTGACACACACCAGCACAACTGTTGACCGAGCTTAACAGTGGAACACAATCAACACAGTTTGGTTTTTACTAACATACCTTTTTCACACACATTTTTTTAGTGGAGGCCGCATTGTCATCCCTTCTTTTTAGCAGTGCAGAAAACAACTGATAGAGCAGTTGAAAACAAACATAGATACAGTATTCTTGTCCGACAACCTTTTTCACTGTGTGACACGTCTTTTTTTCCAACGCAGTTCTGCCATGAATTAACAACTGCCCAATTTTGATTGGTTAGACACGGAACTCATTTGCCGCCTTGTCCCACCAAGTAAAACATAAGGATCAGAAATTGTTTTAGTCTTTGTACAGTTTTGATTGCCTTCTTGGTTATTTAAAAATAAGCTACAATGCTAAAGCAATTGTATACTAGCTGGTTAGGGTTAGGAATGGTTTTGGTTAGGACACCGTTTTGTTTTTTTTATTGTTGTTTTGTTTATGCTGACATGATAAAACCATTAGGCAAAACATCACGTTTATATGGACAGGTTAGTATTAGGAATTGTTTTGATCTGGGCACAGCTTTTGTTGTTTTTCTTGGTTTATTGTTACTGTCAAAACTCAAAGTGTCTTCACTAACTGGTTAGGGTAAGGGTTAAACTTCACTAACTGGTTAGGGTAGGGTTAAACTTCACTAACTGGTTAGGTTTAGGGTTAAACTTCACTAACTGGTTAGGGTAAGGGTTAAACTTCACTAACTGGTTAGGGTAAGGGTTAAACTTCACTAACTGGTTAGGGTAAGGGTTAAACTTCACTAACTGGTTAGGTTTAGGGATGGGTTTGGTCTGGTGATGCGCAAATACTTTTACTACCCCTGTTGTCTGGGTAGCGATGGTAGCGAATGTGTTACCGTAAGTGTTGTAACCAGTCAATAGTTGATGTGACATGACAGAACTGTGTTGGGCTAACACCTAACACCATACAGAATGTATTCTATATATAACATTTTTTAAAGAAAAAATGCCCAAAAAACGATCTCCGTCGCCAAAGTTATCAATTAGCCCAAATGATGGATGACTGAGATCCTCTCTCATCTGTCAGAGGGCCTTACCCTGTGATTAGTGCTCTGTCTGGAGAGCACAGGATGTTCTCTTGGTCCATCCCTCGGTCTCCTCCGCCTCTTCTCATCCCCCTCCTCTCTCCATCTTCCAGCCCTCCTGGCACCCCTCCTCTGGGTGTCTCCAGGGAGCTGGGGATGAGAGATTGATGGGAGCGCCTTGCTCCCTCCCTGCCAGTCTGATGGCACACACTCTGTCAGCACGTTCAACTCCCCAATCACCAACTCACCCACCCACTGCTGTCTCGAAATCACACACCCCCACCCTCCCTCTCACTCTCTCTCTTCGCTCCTTATAACATATTGCCAAAGTGATCGTTCAAAATATTAGTCACAATTAGAAAAAAAAAGGAAGCAGAAACGTATGCACACATGTACATAGTTATTACATACTAGCTGGCATACATCATGCTAAATGCTAAAGTTAAAGCGCTAAATGTAAGCGACTTAATGTAATCATATTTCAGTGACAATAGGAACAATATCTCTCTCTCTTCCCTCCCTCTACAATACAACTATCAGTCCAGTTTCTCTACTGTGTGAAAGTTTGAAAAAAAGAGGGGATGTCTCTGCTGCGCTCCTTTCACAAAAGGGCATTACATGTGCAGACATTTTTTCAATAAATAAAGCACAAAATAGATTTTCCAACTTTTTTTCTGAAATGGCCTTGGAATGCAATAAGGGCATGTTGAGTATATCGCCATCAGGTGTTTGTGTGCACGTCTGACTGTGGAGGTCTAATGTCTAGTCTTGTGTCTTTTCGTGTTGTCCTATTCAATGTGCTCATCCGTGTCTTGTTGTTGCTGGAAGTTATACAACTCATCTGTGTTGCTGGGCGTTGGGTATTGCAATGGCTTCTGCTGCTAACTAGCTCACTAAACCCCTTCATTCTCCGTCATGAAATGTGCTGGATATTGCTAGTTGAGCCGGCATTTTCATGTACTGTTATTGTGAAAATGTTCATTTTAGGCTCTGTTTTTTTTATTAGTTTGTTTGTTTTGTTCTCATGTATTGTTATTAAAACATTTTTTGTTCTGCAAGCTGAGATGCTGACTAATCATGCTGACTAATATCTCTGGTGCACTTTTGATGTTTGGAAATAAATGTGGAAGTTTGTACCATTTGCTTGCATCAGCACGACAATAAAAAAAACAACAACTGACATTTCACTCTTCCAGACATGTCATTGTGGAGGGTTGTGCTTGCTGACTGTGTTTGTTCTGTTTGGTTATCTTCAATGTTTTTGTTCCTTGAGAACACAGATGTGGCTTGTCAAGGTGATAAGTCTTTGTTTTGAAGTGGGGTTTTAGAAGGTATTCAGAAACGTAGCCATTGTAGCAGCGGCACTATCAACAGAAACCTTGCCCAAAAGCTCGGGGCTGCAAATGATTTTCACAGTTATATAAGAATGAGTATGCCGAGCTGCGGGAACACTCTGACAGGTCTAGTGCCCGGTACAGGTATATACCCACTCCAAAACGAATAACCCTTGAAGCCACATTTGCCAGACTGCTTTGTTGCTGCATTTGCTGATAATGCACGTGATTTGTGCACGTGTTGTGTGTGTGTGTGTGTATGCATACGCACGTGTGGGTGCCTGCTGTGTGTGTGTGTGTGTGTGTGTGTGTGTGTGTGTGTGTGTGTGTGTGTGTGTGTGTGTGTGTGTGTGTGTGTGTGTGTGTGTGTGTGTGTGTGTGTGTGTGTGTGTGTGTGTGTGTCTGGATTTATGCATTGTATATATGCATGCGTGGATGCCTATGCTGTGTGTGTGTGTGTATATCTCTACATGCATGCATGCTTGTGTGTGTGTGTGTGGGTTGCTGCTGCTCCTGCGGTTGTCCTCCTGGCTGCATGCTGTGGTGAATGTGGATCAGTTGCAGGCGCTCCGCCGCGCTGGCTGCGCTGCTCCATTGTCATGGGACGCCCCCCCTCCTCCTCCCTCTGCCTCCACACTCACCACCACCACCACCACCACCACCACGCCTGTCTGTATCAACTCTGGCCAAGGTGACCTGGATTTCTACTCAGCCGAGATACACACATGCACATACACATACACACACACGATGATATGCACACACGCATACATACACACACACACACACACACACACACATGCACACACACATGCACACACGCAGGCACTCAGGGATAAAAAATCAGATACACAAACAGTCATCAGATGATGTAGAGACGCATGACAAGCATGGACATGAGCATGAGAATTCACCTGTGCATGAAAATGCACAAATACGTACATACACTCCCATGAGAACAGCAACCATACCAAAGAACAGTGGCGCACTAGCGGTGGCTCAAAGAGATAGATATATGTGTAGAGTCTAGACACTGTAGAGACATTATTTTCACGCACGCACGCATGCACACAAACGCACACATGTGCGCACACACACAAGAGGTATTCAGGATCTCTAGATGAGGATGGAAACTTGTCAGTGCTCTCACAACTTACTGTAAGCACTGCGTAATTGACATGTGTGACATGTGACAACCATGACCACACTCTTGTGATGACATTAGTGCACATGAACTAAACTATCCATGCTAACACAGGAATATTGCACGCTTTTTATTCACTTTATCTCTAGTGCACTTGACCGTGTGTAGCATGTTAGAGCAGAGCAAGTCAGAAAGTTTTTGAATGAAAAGGTTTTGTGTTTGTGCAGTACTGTTATTGTTGTCCCTTCAGTCACTTTAGCCTTAGTGTGGTGCACCAATTAAAAAAGGATTACCTCAAGATCTTTTTTTGTAGCAGTGCACATTAGGTTTGCCTCCGACTGCCACTCTGTAGTAAGGTATTTTTGAAAGAAACGCTATTATCCCATCAATTGCATTTTTTTTTTCACGAAACTATTCTGGCGACAATTGATGCATCCCGGAGCTGAGGCAAAACCAAGCAGACGTGAAGAAACCTGTTGGGCTGAGCATTAGAGACCAGCCCAGGTGGAGCAGCCCGTGTCTGCCTGCCATTTACTATGCCATAATGTGTTGTGTAGGCTCAATTGGGCTCTAAATTGAGTTTGCTGGAATTTTAAAGGATTTCTGTGGCAATCCATGCTTGACTGCTGGGGAAAAATAATCAGAGAGAGAGAGAGAGAGAGAGACATAGAGAGAGATACATATTGCGTTCACATACAGTGAAACCCCAAAAACAGTACCAAAGACATAGGAATGTATCCAGAGCAAAAACACAGAGAAGAAAGTGGAATGCAAGACAGGACACGATAAACACACAAGCACACGGACAGACAAACACGCTCACACACACACACACACAAAATAAGAGAGAGAGAGAGAGAGAGAGAGAGAGAGAGAGAGAGAGAGAGAGAGAGAGAGAGAGAGAGACTTTCGACGGTGATCATAAAAGTAGGGGGCGGTAAAGGACGCAGGAGACATCAGCACAGGCATGTCAGCGTCTTGATGAACGACTGAACACCTGCGCACGTCAAAGCATGTCAGCACTGCCCTGATAGAGAAGTGGTAGACGGCCTGCATGCATTTGAATACATTACATACTGTGACAGATGGTCCAGACGAAGAAGTTTGTCAAAATGAAAGCACCCAGCACCCTCTCATGAGGGCTACTCTTTACCAGAGCCTGAGTCCTAATCCCCTGTCTCTTGTTATTCAATGGGACTCAGTCGACGCTCCACTGGCTCAGACTTTGGCACTTAACTGATAACAGTTATGTCAGTGCACCTCAGTGGCACATCACCGTAGGGCACAGACAGAAATAAATAAACAAGAAAGCCTGCAGCCTGATAGGACCTGGCGGTGTAAGATAGTGTCTGCTGTTTTAAATGAATAAATCTCCCCACATTTTAAACAGAGGACACCATTGTTATTATTAGTAGTAGTAGTAGTCGTAGTATGTAGTAGTCTAATAATTGTAGTAGTAATCGTTTTGTGCCCTTGCCTCCTTCCTATGAGCATGGATGTCTGTAGTCCAGACTGGTATATTTTATTAAACAACTATTGCTTCTGGTACTTAACTAATTATTTTTGGAAGAAAAAAATATATATTTTTCTGGCTGGTGCTGTTTTCCTCAGTGGCAAGGGAGACACAACTAACTAGGCCAGTGTCTCCACACATTTGTGTAAGAAAAAAAAATCTTAACATTTGAGGGTCTTCTACGCCCCCAAGAAACTCTGTATACCTACTTCATATTCTGCCATACCTGACTCTGAGGTCCAGAGCTGTTATGAAAAGAAAATCTCTCTACATGACTCTGGGGAGGTCAACCCTCCTAAATCTTGATAGCACATGCAATTCGTTTCAGGTACTGTAGGGAGAGCTGTTGATGCAAGGCGAACCACCACTCTCATGTCTTCACTCTGTCCTCAAGTCTAAACGATATTGAGGCCCTTTTTACACAGATGGGTATCGATGCAAGCAACTAGTCGTCGTCTTTGAACTTGAAGATGTTTGTTAAAGGAGAATGCCTGCCAACTAGCCTTTTTGTCGTTCAGCCATTTCTGAGACAGATTTGTTTACATTTTTTTAAGCGTCTCAACATGCTTCAAATATCATGCCATTGCCAAAACTTGTTGTATTGTAAGGTGACTGCTGACGTTGCTTAACTTTTGGGATGATATTTCGAGTATGTTAAAACATATTTATAAGTGTAAACAAAGCATTCTCCCAATAGAATGGCCAGGATCTCAGAAAGGCCTGAACAAAACAAAAAGCTGTGTCATCAGAGAAGGATATATTAACTCCAACAATCCCCCACGTTTTAGCAGAACTGAAGATGCTGCTGGGATGAGGAGGGAAACCTCTTCATGTTCAAAGAAAGATGTCCAGTTGCTGACCGCTGAACTTAGCTCATCTCACCTCAGCCACTCACCCATGCCCTCACTCTCCTTCTTGTGTCCTTCAGACTGGACGACGTCAGGCCCTTCTTAGACAGACAAGTAGGCCTACCAGTTCCTGTGAATCACTACTGGAGCTTCGGGACTAAGAACTGAGAGAGTCAGAGGGACAGAGCACAGCCACCGCCAGTCAGCTTCTCCAAGAAAGATTAGAAAACACAAACTTAACACTTTTTTAATATTTTGTACGTATTAAAGAGCATTAAATCAAGAGTCAGTGGTGTTACTTTGTCAAATTGGCTTAGGGTACTGTGCTACACAAACTCTGACAAGTAAAAGAACACCCAGGTCCCTTCACATATGCTGAAGAAATGCATTTACAATGAATGCTTACAACAGGATAGGCAAGTCTGAGACAACAATATGAAATAAAAACCTCTGCGACACAAATGTGCCTTGTTGCAAGTTGAAAGACAGCACGTGATGACACATTGGCTTGAGGCAGCTTTAGGTTGTTTACATTTTAAATATATTATTTATATATCTAAGCTCAGCTTTTCATCCGAGAAATCAATTACGAATGAAGGGCAAAATATCTATGCCGCTGTGAGTCAGGGTTATGCTGTTTTGTTTAACTTTTTTTCTGTAATGTCTGCCACCTCTCTCTCTCGCTCTCTCTCTCGCTCTCTCTCTCTCCATTTTAACCGCTTTGTTTCCTCTATTGCCTTCTCTGTTCCTCTTCTTTTTGCTCTCCTGGACACTTTCCACTCTGTTTATCCTATCCTCTAACCTTTGGCCCTGCATTTCTTGTTTTCATTCCTATTTTCGTCATTGCCCTATTCCTTTCTTTCTTTCTTTCTTTCTTTCTTTCTTTCTTTCTTTCTTTCTTTCATTCTTTCACCTTCTCAAGCCCTCCTGAGACAGAAGAGTCACCCATAGCTTCCCCGGACGCCCAGCGCCAGGAGTGGTTCGCTCAGTACTTCTCTTTCTGACTTCTGCAACTCAAGAGCATGTCGACCCAACCAAAATGAAGAAAATGAAGAAAAAAAAAGAAAAGAAAAAAGGAACAACAACAACAAATGAACAGAAACAACAAAGAAAACAAAAGAGAACCATCAAAAATTCTAAAGACCAAAAAAAAAGTAAACGAAAAGAGTTATTATTTAATGACATCATAACATTCGTTTTGAATTCATATTTATTTATTTATGTTATGTTTTGTTTTTCTTCACTGTGAATGGGTTTTCTTGTTTGTACAGTGATAGATATGTTTGACATTTTGGTTTATGCTATTTCTAAGAGTGGTCCATTTGCTGCTGAATTGTAATTTATTCAGATGAAGTATATTCTCTCTGTTTTTCTGTCTGTCTCTTTCTTTCTCTCTGTCCGTTACTCCCGGTGTGTCTGCCCCCTAGTCATGCTCTCTCTCTTTGTCTCTCGCTCTCTCTCTCTGTCTCTCTCTCTCTGTCTCTCTCTCTCTCTCTCTCTCTCTCTCTCTCTCTCTCTCTCTCTCTCTCTCTCTCTTATTTTAGAATGGCACCATGATGAGTGTTTGTTACAGATACATTACCAATTTTGGTAGGAATTAAAAATCAAGCTGTTTCTATGGTTGTCTCAACACAGATATAATGATGTCTCACCAATTTTAAAAATAAAATACATATTTTATATTTATATTCTAATGGTGTATGCTCAGAAAATAAATAATTATTGTGACATTTAACGACTGCGTGTCTGCCTGGCTATGTTGAATGGAGAGAACATTTTGTGTGTCATCACATACAGTATGTGACTAGCCACAAAAAATAGGCCACTGAGCTGTTACACATGGGAATATCTGATGAATTTATGGCCTTTTCAATGTGTTCACTTCTTAAAGAAGAAGACTGACGAATCAGCTCTGAAAGTGTTTCTTGTCTGTAGAAAAGATGTGAAGTTAGCCCTTTTAAAGACGCGATGTCAGCCTTTAAAATAAATAAACTAATTCAGTGGAGCTAGAGTAGTTTCTTCAAGACCTCAACTAGCACATTTTGCAAAGAAATGAACATTTAAAAATGTAGACGTATTTTTTAATGGCGATTTTCTCTGTATCACATACACAAAACATTATTGTTGTTGTAGTAGTTTCAACAGAACAGCCATTGTGATGTTACAAGGTAAAATGATGGCTACAAATGTAAAAAAAAAAAAAAAAAAAAACACAAAAAAACCCAGATTTACTCTGAGCCATATTACCAACCGTAATCTGACTTTTCACAATGGTTTCACAGCCCAGTCACATCAGCAGAAGCCCTGCTCCAAGTGAGAACAACACAAACGGCACAAACTGGAAACTGAATTTGCCAGATTGTTGGCAAGATGCTGCCTATGAATATTTCAAAGCAGCGTATCCACTATTCTGGCTCACTGACATGCAGCGTCAACAAAAGTAAAACATCACTTTGGTCCGTCAAATAGAATCATACTGCAACTCTTTGTATGTAAAAAGAGTGGTAAAACCGAAAATCTTCCATTTGCAGAAGAACAAAGTTCAAACAAAGAGCCACAAGTGCAAATTTGTCACCGTTTCAAAAACAGAGATGTGTCATTCAGAAGAAAGGTTGTGTGTGTGTGTGTGTGTGTGTGCGTGCGTGCGTGCGTGCGTGCGTGCGTGCGTGCGGAGTTTACTGTAACCGGTGAGATGCTGGAGGAGAGAAGCATCTCATCACTCTCTCTTATCTGTTTTTGCCCTATTACCAATAGTCACCAACTGACAGCAGAACAACCAGCAAGACTTGGGTTTTCAGAACAGATCAGAATTTTCTCAGAGAATGTTATGGGCCTACTTGACTACATGCTCCCTCTACTTCTTTCCATTCACAAATAGAAAGAAGTTGGGTCTGGCGTTTTGTCAGGCTATTGACTTCCCTCAAAAGGTGAAAAGTCACTCCCTGATTTTCTTTGTAATGCATCTACTTGCCATGTAAAGCGCCAATGTATGGGCCGCCGGCCTTGGAAAAAGGCCAGGGTAAGGGGTCAGGGTGCCAGGAGTAATGCAATTTCTTTGTGCTGTGTCATAATGACAGTGGTGTTGCACACCGATGGGGATTGTAGTTTCCCTGTTGTTTCCACTTTGTGTTGCCAATTTGTTATTAAGTGAAAAATCCCACGTTTTTTGTTTCACTGTGATTTCTATTATTATTATTTTTAACCTTAATCCTATAATCACCTGTAGCTCAATATGCATTGCCCAAAGTGCAACAATAGGCAACCAATTTGAATGTCCATTCACTAGGCCTATACAGGCTAGAATAGAAATAAAATCTGGAATCACTATTGAGCCTACACAGTCACTTTCAGGACGAATAGAGTCTGGAACTGGAATAATAATAATAAAAAAAATAAGATGCACCTTTTTTATATAAATTAATGTTTCAAAGGAAGGGATAAACAGACGGAAAGTCTCTGATGTGAACTGTGCCTTGTGCATCTGCTTTTTGGGGACAAAAGTGAAGGCCCTCTGAAGGGTTGATAATAGAGCTCTTCAGCGTTGACGTCAACTTGTATGCGGCGTTTGGACTACCGGTTCCATGGCGATTTTTTACATTGCAAAACGCCATAGAGATTCAGGTTTGGCAAAAATATAAGTTGCACGCCAACAACGAACATTAGCGTGTCCCCGCATCCCTTTCTCATTAGTGGAACGGATCGTATCATCATATTGGTGTATTCACATGTTAAATCATGACGATTTTAATTCAATATTGCTAACCCCTTTCTGATCATTAAAACTTCCGAACTACATACTTTCCTTTGGTTGCCATGGGTACAACCCTCCGCACGTACATGCCGGCGCCGCTTCTGTAGTCGCCAAAAGTTTCCGGGTTTAGCATATGGACGCAACATCGTATTTATGTCGAAGTTTGACACAAAATGATCAACCATGTCATACCTACAGCCTATTTTTAACACCCTCGACCGTTTGCGGGGGTTCACTAAGCGCGTGCTTGCACTCGGAGCTTATTTGAAACTGGCCCCTATTCATTCCTAATGGAAGCCGGAAGCCGATAGGAACCAGGAAGTCCTTAAATGCTAACATGAAAGACTACAATCTACTACATGCTTCCGCGTTACTGAAGAACTCTATAACCCCAGACCTATCAGAACGCTCGAATGCACGCGCAGAGTTCCTGGAATGTACCAACTTGTATGTGGTGTCCAGAGGCTCAACCAGAAGGGTTTGATCCAGACAAACCATAATAAGCATGGTGACTGTGGTAGGTCATAATTAGAAACAAAGTTAAGTAGGCTACATTGATATCGTCGGGTCCCGACGTGAACAAGTTCTCTAAAATTCCTTCGGGCAACTTCACACGGTAGCCCCCCCATAGTAGCATTTGGTAGAACTTGCCGCCATATCCAAATCTGCAGAGGCGCGGATACGGAGCATGGTACAAGACGACTAGGTAAACACATGCAGGTATAGTTAACTAACTTACACTTGTTACATAAGTAATAGCATGACAACTTGTACGGTGTCGTTATTTCACAACGCTGAATCTACTCGGACACAACAGTCGTGTTTACTGTATACGAAGGAAACATAGCAGCTACGCCCCTGCTCGTGCTATGATCACAAGCCCATGTAAACATGACTTTATCGAAACGTTGTTGCTTCTCGTCTGCTTGTCCTTCTTGCTTGTTTTCTTTATTTTTCTGGTTCAAACAAGCAGTCATCAACGTTGGATGTTGATGCATCTCTGAATTGTTTTTTTTTATGTTTCTGATACCGACGAAAATGTCCTAGCTCACACTTTCTCATGTTTTGGGGGGATCCTGACATGTCACACTTACACCAAACATTAGACTTTTTAGACCTTGTAAGTGCAGAGGTCTGTGTTCGAAATCATGCTTGTTGTAGCATATAATTCGCTTTGCTTATTGAACAATAATGCATTTAGCATGTTTTGAAAGCCCCAGGGCTGTCATTTTCGCAATACCTCACCATTAAAGAGCATCAAAGTGCTCTCTTTTCAAGCCGCTTTGATAAGACTGATAAGAAGTTTTGTTCAACATTTTTGATCCTCCGATTTCCTCAGATCAACACAACAGCATTAGAGGCACTGTATAATATAAATATTGGGTAATATTGATAATAATAACTTAATATTGGGAATTATTTATGGATACCATTTCAGTTTGAAATAAATAAATCAATTGATACCCCACTGATTTAATGATTTGATAAACACTTATCAATGATGACTGTCCTTTTTGTGAAGCATTATGGCTCAGCTTTCTGTAAATATGCTATAAAATAACTTTTCTATGTATCACCGCTGCCTGTAAGAGAGATTGTGGTACTTTCTTAGGAGAAAGCACCTATAATAAAATGCAGTAGATTAATCGAAGACACATTTTTCTGTGTATGCACAGTAGGCCTAAGCTAAGTAAGCATTTCACTACACTACAAACAATGCCTTCGCTTTCCCTCTATGCCTTAATTGGTTGGTTGGTTGATGGTTTGATTTATCTATGCATGTAGCTGAGAGCATGATGCTCTCTCCGGAGCAAGCTGCCTTGATAGGGCAGGTGTTTGAGGACTACGTGTTGGAGCACCACCGCAGCGACATCCTCCAGATCCTGCAGGATGGGGATGAGGCCCACTACCCGGTCGTTGTCAACGCCATGACTCTGTTTGAGGCCAACATGGAGGTTAGTACTACACTTCAAATCCCACCCTTCCACTGCCTAACTCTCTCCAAGTCAGAACTGCCCTTAAGCAAGGCATCTAACCCCACACTGCTCCAGGGATTGTAACCAATACCCTGTAGTACTATTAATAACTGTCATCATCCTAGACAAAAGCATCAGCTAAGTGTAAGGTAATGAAATCATTTGATGTTCAGTCAAGCAGCATTACTACAAAGATGGCGCCGACCATATTGAACTATTTGCTGTAATAGATTAGGCTACTCAGTACATCCCAACGCCCCCTTGACCTCATCAGAAGCCAACGCCCCACCTTAGTATTGAAAACAAAAAGGGACTAATGCTACCCAATGACAACAAAGCACCACTCCCCCTCTCAGCTGTCTCCTTCTCAACATCCCCGTAGGTCTCCCCAATGGCCCCTGGGGGGTTTAAGAGCCTCCGTTGAGAAACGCTACTCTAATACAGTGTAGATAGGGGTGATCAGTCCACACTACATCTACTGTAGTCCTCTAGCTATGATGACAAAATATACCTCTCCACTACATTTTGTCTGGTTTTGCACTTGTGTGTCCAGTGTGCATGTGGAAAGAATTTCAATACCAAGCTGACTGACTTTGACTTTGCCATGAAGGTGGGCGAGTACTTCAACGCGTTCCCCAGCCTGGTGATCCCCGTGTTTGACGGCGCCCTGCAGAAGGCGGCTGAGACCATCTCCAGCTCCTGCTGCTCCTCTCTACAGGGAGCCCTTGGGGTCAAACCTAGCCTGCACGCTCGCATCTCTGGTGAGTAAAGGGAGACAGTTTCCCTTCATATAATCAAGCTCACCCTACTCACCTACGCTGACATTGCTTTGCTTTCTGTGTTCTCCCCATGCATTAGGTTTTCTTGTCAAATCATTTCACACTCATGTTTTGTATCGATATTTAGAAAAATCGGCAGATGGCCAACAAGAGGGTCAGGAAATAGCAGAAGTCACCCAGATCATTAGTGGTGTGGATTGGCACTGTCCTCACGATCCGATTCGATCACGATTCGGGAGGTAGCGATTCGATACGATCCAATTCAGTTGTACAATGCGTTGCATTTCTACTGAAAGCAACGCAAATTTTTCATCAGTATTGTAGTCAGTAAGTAGTCAGATACTGAGCAACAATTTATTGGCTGTTTTCTGTATCAGTCTGGATCAGTCTGTATCAGTCTTGTAATGCTTTGAACTACTCTTATTTAATTTAACATTTATTTGCTCCCGAAATATCCACGGAAGTAATTGAAACTTAAAAAAATTATGGCATCGATTCTGGAACTTGCCGCATTGTATTGGATCGTCCATGCCCCACATTGGATTGGATCGCTGAATCGATCATTGTTGACACCACTACAGATCATGTTGTCACAATATGATTAGGGGCAGTCATGGGTAAGCGATTAGGGCGCCAGACTTGTAGCCCAAAGGTTACTGGTTCGATTCCTGATCGGCCAGCTTGGTGGGGGGGTCATTAACCAGTGCTCTCCCCCATCCTCCTCCATAACTGAGGTACCCCAAGCGTTCTACCGTCCCGCCGCTCTGCTCGCTTGGGGCGCCACTGGGGGCTTTCCCTTGCACGGGTGAGACATACATGTTCGTTGTGTGCAGAATGCACGTGTGTGCTGTGGATTGCTGTGCCACAATGACAACGGGAGTTGGAGTTTCCCAGGTGGACTTTCACTTCCACTTCATGCATATGAAGCTTAACCCTATTCAGACTGGGCTTTTTTGGCATTCCTGGGCCTGGGGGGGGGGCTCTTTTGACCCCCCCTCATAACTCATGAACGGAATACAGTATGACTACGAAACTTGGGGGAGATGATCTACATATGGGCATCTATGATTGACATAATTTTTGTGAAATTATCTGGTATTATGACGTCATTATGACATCATTATCTTATTATGCCCAAAATCTCGCCATAATGGATTTTCCAACAAATGTAGGTAATGCACTTAAATTTTAATGATTTTATGCTTCAAACCACTTAAATGCTCACAAAGTTGTCTGATGTTAATGGAAATAACAAAAAAATGTGAATATATGGCGTCATAGATATGGTAAAGTGATTTTTGGTCAGACATACCTGTTAGAAAACGGCAAAAATGATAAACCTAATCCTTCGGTACTAAACTGTAGCCAACTAAATGTTAGGAAAAGTCACAAAGTTTCGTAGTCATAGCTTAAGTCGTTAAGGAATTATACGACATCAAAGTTGGTGCGGGCACTTTTAGCCCCCCCCCAGTCTGGATAGGGTTAAAATGTAAAATTGTTGCCATGCTTGTTTGGGGGTGTCGAATGTGTGTGTGGGAGCGGACAACGGTGGCGCAGTGGCTTGTGACTGAGGCGAGATCATTAGATTCATCGGGCCAATTTAGATACTCTCCAGCTGCTGATATCAATACAGATTGGTGCTAATTGGCCAGAGACTGCCAACAAGTCATTGACAATAGCTGCTGATGCTCTTCGGAGAAATTGTTAGCAAGGGACGGGGCGCAAAACACTTGCCATGCCAAGTAACCAGCTAACAGCACAAGTGTTGTCAATATAAGATGAGCGCCCTTGACTGGAGTCATCGCTGATTTGCAGCACTTTGGCTTTGTGATTTGTCTTGTATTACAGAGATGGGTCAGTCTCGTTAAAATATTAATTTAGAAGTGTAAATGGGTGAAACCTCATAAAGTATTAATCCAACAAAACAACCCCAATAAATCGGAGTAGGCTGCAAAGACAACCTCATCTTAGCAGAAGACAGAAGGTCAGGAAGCAGAGCTCTGTCTCTAACATGTCTTTGTCTTTAGCATGTGTCTGACTAGCATACTGTACTAGGGTCAATGGCATTTTTTAAAGCTCAGACATCAGGTGGTACCAAAGAATACTTTGTTCTCTGCAAACTGTGACAACAACATGGACATCAGCAGGTTCATCCGGGTAAAGAAATGGTCACACACGGAAAAGTTCAGAGTCTGGTATGAATGCAGGAGGTTCGCAAGTAAGCACTTTAGTGCCGAACATAACTGGTGCGGGCACTGGTCGGCCTGAATAAAGTAGAACTATTAGTGTTCACAGACTTCTCCGCACATGCTCAGATCACTTAACCTGATTCTGTCTGGTAGCTTCCTGATGCCCTGGTACCACGGTAACCGTACTCTGATTGCAAGTCATGGTTACTATGGCAACTGCCTCAAGTCTGTACAAACTTGGTGTATCACTGAGTACAAACTCAGGTGTATTGCTGAGAGCAAGTCATATATACAAGTTTCCTCTCTCCAGATGAAGCTGTGTTATTTTATCTTCATCTTTGCCTGTGTAGAATCTCATTCGTCCAGCTCATGTTATAGAGTTTAGCTGGGAGCAAATTAACTTCTGCTTTGAGCTTGGAAGACATAGCTGTTCAAACAAGGAGCATCCTCTGTTTCACGGATACAGGACTTTGTTGTTTTATTTTGGGTTTTTTTGTGTTTTTTTGAAAAGCTGAAATGGAAAAATGTGTTTCCAAATATCCTCACACATTACATGTAAGTGGGGTCTTGTTTCATGTATCAGTAGTCTCCAGGTCACAGTCGGTCAGAGTGACTAACAAGCTGACTCTGGGCCAGCTTCCTTCCGTGCCCCTCAGCTGTCGCTTCCATTTCATGTCCACAGCACTATGCATGCACCCCCATTAGCATGCCCTGCGTCCCATGTCTCTTGCCTTGAGCACTATGTTGGCTAGGGCTGCTCGGTTATGAGAAAAATCAATATCATGATTATTTCAGTCAATATTGACATCACAATATTTTTTTAAAGACAAATTAATTGTGCTAAACAATTCACAATCTTCCTTCCCTTCAGGGTCATTCCACGCCAAATCAACAAGTGCCCGCGCACTTAGGTCTCAAAAAATTCTGAAAATATTACCAAGTGTACCCATGGTACTTAAGAGAAACACTGTACATTTATTTGAATGTAAGATGTATACTCTCCGTGTTACAGCCAATTTTATTGGGGGAGGGGGGTGCCCATTTTGTTCACACTCTTTTTTTTGTCAAAGTTCACAAGCCCCTAGCTCAATAACTAAACCATGTATGAAGCTCAAATTTGGCATGCTGGTACATAGATAGGAATAGTTTGTTGCTAAACTGTCAGTTTTGGTCTGTATGATCGTGCATTGTCATAGCATTCCCTCAAAGATGATACAAATTGTACTGGAGTTTTTGGCTGTGCTCTGTTTAGGCCTTCAGAAGACATATTTGTGCCCAACATAGCCTCTTGATTTTTTTCCCTTGTAGAGACAAGTAGGAACACTCTCATAAAAAGCTATAAATAGAAAGGAAACCCCATCAGTGTTTGAAAAGAAGACCTCACAAGTCTGACAAATCATTTTGGGTGTCATTTTCAGAGCTCC
Source organism: Engraulis encrasicolus (assembly GCF_034702125.1). Lineage (NCBI taxonomy): Eukaryota > Metazoa > Chordata > Actinopteri > Clupeiformes > Engraulidae > Engraulis > Engraulis encrasicolus. The sequence continues at coordinate 5,414,240 of NC_085874.1, forward strand.
AGAACCCCTTGTGGGATTGTCCACAGATTTTTATTTTATTTTTTTCTTCATTCTCCATAAATTCTTCTTTTTAAAAATGCCAATGAGACTTGTCTTATGTGGTGTTTTCTTATTTAATTTCCACCCTGAACATGGGAACCATGCACATTGAGAGCAATATGTTTTCTATGCGTTTCTTCCGCTGCCATCTGCTGGTCAAAAAAAGTAACAACATGACTCTTTGTGCCTGACCTACTGTCTCTTTTGGTGTGCGAACCTGCTCCCACATTGAACGCTCGTGGGTCATTCCAGCTGGAATCAGCAAATTTCTGAAAAATCTCCCACTCAACCCCCTCGGATTTGCCTGAAAAAAATGTATGTGATGGCTTAAACATCCAATAGATCATATCCACAATATCAGAACTCAGCTCTGGATACTTTTGGCACAAAAAATCTGTAAATAAGTACACCCCCTACGCTTGTTTTAGCGTCATTGCATGAGTGACCATGTTCAGACTCAATTATCTCCAGAACTATTTGTGTCAGATTCATTATATCTTCAGGGCTAAGAGTCGCAGACCTGAATATCATATATTACAATTTGCAGCACTGTAAGTCAAATCACACCGTAATAATGTGCCTCTACTCTGTGTAGATATCATATGTTCTAGGGTTTCCCAATGTCTGTAAAAACCTCAAAGTTCTACATGTAAGGTTCATCCTTGGTAAATGGTCTGATATGTACCATGACTTTCACATCATAGTATATCTAACAAAAGGCTCCAATGGTTGTTGAGATACAGAGGTCCAAAGATGGGAAAAAATTAATTTGCACCAATGTTTGGAGCAATATTTCCAATCTATGACACTAGTTAGGAACTTTCTGTTTGGTGTTTCTGAACATATAAAAAAATTGGGATGGTGTTTTGCCTCATTCTTTTTATAACGGACTTCAAAATCTCAATTGGCTACAATTACTTGAAGCTATGAGGACCATGTCACCAACCGACTTGTCGCAACTCTCAAATCCATGGCTCTGATGTCACCTTAATAGTGAAAACAAGATGGCTACCCTGTGAATGACAAAGCAAATTCTAGGGAAACCATAACACTTGTAAATGAATTGATTGATGCCACACAGCAAGAATAGCACATTGCACATGGCTTTGATAGACATTAATTATTTTAATTGTAAAATCATAATAATCATCATCATCATTTTAGTAGTAGTAGTAGTAGTGGTAGTGGTAGCGGTAGTAGTAGTAGTCTTGGAATAAAGTGGTGAAATAGGAGAGGATTAAAGAATTGTAGCACTCTTGTTTGCAACAAGGACTCCCATCCTAACTAGTCTTTCAATCAGCACCTGTAACTTTATATTTGCTATGAAGCTTGTGTCTTACTCGTTAAGTTACCAGCTGTATTGCAAAATAACTTAATTCATACTGGCTAGAGATTCCCTCAGACAATTTTGACAGCATGGTCCTGGAGTTTTAGTTAGAAGAGTTTGCTTGCATGCAGTATTCAATATCAGGTGAATATTGAAGGCACAGAAGTTCATATTGGCACCAGACAAACGTGGTATTTGTCATATTGTTGCAATCTAATTCAGCTGCTTACATCAATATAATATTATACCACTGCAATGCTATCAAGTAGATTGCAGGTTAGCAGCAGTGATCAGAACAATCTCGGTTTGGATAATTGTAGAGAATGTGCAATACTTGTGAAGTTCATTATTTCATTGATCCAGGTGAGATGGTGGAAGCCGAAAGGAAGCTTTGCAGCATGCAAAAGCGTTCAGATATGGTGGTGGATTGGGGGCGGGGCACAGTTCTACAGTCAGGGTACCTCTGTCGTGGTGACTGTTGGCGGGGGTGGGACTGTTTTATGGTCGCATAGGAAAGTAAAAGTTGATTAGAGATGACACATAGGAGGAGACTGTTTGTAAAGAGGTATCCTGATTGTAGAACTTCCCGCCCCCCATCATCCTCCCCTGACGGAAGTGCCCTGAACATGGTGGTGGTATCCTTACTGACATCAATATCTATGTTGTATCATTGTCCTTCAAGGTATCACTTTCGTTGTTCCTGTACAATGACAATAAAGTTTCATTCAAATGTTCATTCAGGTGCTTCTCATTGAATTGCCAATGACGAATGGTTGCACACAACAATATGAGTGCAGATACCTAATGCATTATCAATGACAATGGCAAGCTACCTTATCAAGTCAACTTATAAGGTGCAGCTGTTGATTGAACGTTAAGTGTGTATAAAATAATTTGTCACAGGCCAGAGCATTAAAAGTTCCTGCCTTGTTTAATACATACAATACAATATTAAATCACCATCAAGGAAGTCAAGGTTGCATCAAGGAAATCATATCAACACCTTGTTTTATTTCCAGAGGTTGTTTTTTTATGACTTCTCTCAAAATGGTACTTCTCTCAACCATCTTGAATTTATTGCTAACGTAGCGCCAGTGAGAACATGTTGCGTAGTCACTTGATCATCTGGCCGATAGTACACTTAAAAAGATGAGGCCAGAATCCCTGAAAAAAATCAGAAATACTGAGCTGAACAAACAGCTTTGCCTTGGCCCCGGGAGAAAGTCGTCTGAAGAGACCCCTTCTCAATACATGCAATGTAATGAGTACCCAATCTTGATTCCCCCATGTCCTTGGCCCAGAACAATTCACCACTTCCGCTTCCCTCTGCACTATTTGATCACAGGCTTATGTCACACCGCAATGCGCTTTACGATCATTAAAAGGAATGAGGCAAAACACCATTCTATTTTTTTGCTATGTTGTTAATAAAAATATCCTCTTACAGACACAACAAAAAACAAGTTCACAGCTGGTGTCACACTTTGGAGGTATTGCTCTAAAAAATGGTGGGTTTTTTTTTCATGACGCCACTTTGGATGGATTTGAGGGATGCATGCCACACTGCATTGAGATTTGAAAAGGCATTATACAAATAAAGGGGCAAAACACCATCCCAATTTTTAGATATGTTGTTAATAAGAATATCCTCTTCGAGAAACAACAAACAGCAAGTTCACAACCGCCGTCATATATTGGAAATATTGCTCCAAACAATGGTGTATTGTTTCCTTCCCATGATGCTGACTTCCTGGAACTATTTTGGAACTATGCCCTTTGGCTCCATGAGCCGCCATCTTTGTGTGAAAATGGAACACAAAAATCAAGGGGATTGGCCACCTTCTTAGGACGGAATTGAGGGTTAAGTCAGAAATACTGAAATACTGAGCTGAACAAATATAAAATCACCTATTTGGTATCAGAGATTTTAGGTTTTAGTGTACACTGACTTGGCTATTCATTTTAGGTGTAGTAAACCCAATTTTTTTCTAAGGTAACAGGGCTTCTAAGGTACACCTGCATGTCACACAGGAATGAGTTTTTAAAATTCATTATAAAAATAATGGGACAAAACACCATCCCAAATTTTAGATATGTTATGAATAATAATATTATCTTTCAGAGACACCAAACAGCAAGTTCACAACTGGTGTCATAGATTGGGAATATTGCTCCAAATAATGGTATAAATTAGTTTTTGCCCATTTTTGGACCTCTGCATTTCAACAACCATTGGAACCTTATATTAAATATGATGTAATGTGAAAGTCATGGAACATATCTGACCATGTACCAAGGATGAACCTTGAATGTTGAAATTTGAGGTTTTTATGGACATCTGAAAACCCTTGCAATTTTAATTTCAAAGAAAAGTAGAGGGCCAGCATTAAGGTGTAATTTGACATACAGTGCTGCAAATTGTAATGTATGCTTGTCAGGTCTATGACTCTTAGCCCTGAAAAAATAATGGATCCACCACAAATAGTTTTGGAGATAATTAAGTCTGAATATGGTCACTCAGGCAGTGACACCAAATCAGGGGGAGGGGGTGTCCTTATTTACAGATTTTTTGTGGAAAAAAGTATGCACAGCTGAAATCTGCAATGGTGGATATGTTCTATTGGATGTTTAAGCCATCACATATATTTTTTTCAAGCAAATCCGAGGGGGTCGAGTGGGGACCATTTGCTGATTCCAGCTGGAATGACCCTCCTGAAATCATTGATATTGAAAGGGATTCCTGCACCCCTGCACAAGGACTCTCGGGTGATCATGTCTGGGCAAAATTTGCATTTGATTATTTAGTCTTTACATTAAATGTTATAGAAATCATGTTGCTCTCTTTTTGCATTTTGCCCATGTTCAGGGTGGAAATTAAAAACGAAAACATCACATAAGACAAGTCTCATTGGGATTTTTAAAAAGAAGACTTCTTGGAGAATGAAGAAAAAAATAAAATAAAAATCTGTGGACAATCCCACAAGGTGTTCTGGTGCTCTGAAAATGACACCCAAAATGATTTGTCAGACTTGTGAGGTCTTCTGGTCAAACACTGATGGGGTTTCCTTTCTATTTATAGATTTGTATGGGAGTGTTTCTACTTGTATCTACAAGGGGGAAAAATCAAGAGGCTATGTTGGGCACAAATATGTCTTCTGAAGGCCTAAACAGAGCACAGCCAAAAACTCCAGTACAATTTGTATCGTCTTTGAGGGAATGCTATGACGATGCAGGATCATACAGACCAAAACTGACAGTTTAGCAACAAACTATTTCTATGTACCAGCATGCCAAATTTGAGCTTCCTACATGGTTTAGTTATTGAGCTAGGGGCTTGTGAACTTTGACAAAAAAAAGAGTGTGAACAAAATGGGCACCCCCCTCCCCCAGTAAAATTGGCTGTAACACGGAGAGTATACATCTTACATTCAAATAAATGTACAGTGTTTCTCTTAAGTACCATGGGTACACTTGGTAATATTTTCAGAATTTTTTGAGACCTAAGTGCGCGGGCACTTGTTGATTTGGCGTGGAATGACCCTTCAGCAGTTGGAGTGGAGGGCCATAGAAAAACACTGTGGTGTTCTGTATGAGTGTTGGTTAGCAAGTATGCCCTGTGCTCGCAATGGCTCAAGTGGAGGGGAATGCTTTGCGCTTCGCGTAACCTAGGGCTGCACGATTATGGAAAAAAAATCATAATCACGATTATTTTCGTCAAAATCGTAATCACGATTATTAATCACGATTATTGGGGGGGTTTTTTGCATTTAAAAAAAATATATATATAAGAAGATGAAATATAACCAAGACCAAGAAGCAAAATAAAATGAATTGTAATAATTATGTAAAGGCAATAGCATGAAACTTAGGTGGACAGATATCTGTCCAGAAACACCAGCCTGTCAGTATGTTCTGGCTTCAAGGACGCTCTCAAAGGTAGGTCACTATTGCCACGATGAAATCACGATTGAAATCACGACTTCGATTTCATGAGTTTATCAAGATTTTCGATTATTTTCGATTAATTGTGTAGCCCTAGCGTAACCTTTTGGCAGTATAGACAAATGACTAAAATATTTCAAATCGATATTATAAAATTTGATATCGTTTGACAGCAATATTGACATCACAATATTAATATGATATATTAAACAGCCCTAATGTTGGCCATGAGTTTTTCATCGGCCGGGGTGGTGCACTGGATGTATCTAACCCATCATGATGGGGTATTGATGACTAGTGTTGCCAGATGTACAATAATTATCGCATTTGTACCATAATTTTGTCCAATTTCTCCTCTGTACGATCAAAAACAACAGGATGTACGATGATTTCAGAGTTGTCATTCAGTTCATTTAGATATATTAAAACAACTATTTGGGTCTTGTACGATAATTTCCTCCCAAAAAGCCACAAAAAAAACGATAATTTTGAAGTTTTGGTACGATAATTCAGCAATCAGCGTTTTCCATCTGGCAACACTGGTCATGACCAAGTGGTTAGGAAGTTGATCTTGGAATCCGAAGATTCGACCTGTTCGGAAGGCCATAATGACGTGTCATGGCATGGTGGCGTAGTGCCCCCGTTGTATGAGTATGAGAGAGGGCCTAATTTGGGATGAGAATAGGTGTTGTGAGAGACTGGATGGTAGTAAAGAGAGGAAGAGACATTGGGTTCACATCAATACCCCAGTTCCTTCCCCCTGCCTGAAGTATCCTGTGATGTTACCATGAAAACGACAGGGGCGGTTGGGGGTGCCAGAGAGGCGGGGCTGCTCAAGGTACATGACTCCGTCCTTCCTTGATTCCTTGACTCCATCGTCATCCACTGGAGGAGGCTTCATAAAATAATTGAGAGAATGAGGATGGAAGACTTCTTTAGGCGTGTGGGAGAATGGGGGTAATATGTGTGAGCGGGGTAGGGGTCATATCTAGGCCACTGATACGTTGACTGCAGGGCACTGCATGACACCACGCTGCTGTCCTCCTGATTCTATTTTTCTCCACGCTGTTATTTTTAAGTCCAATACAGTACTCTCTCTCTCTGTCTCTCTCTCTCTCTCTGTCTCTCTCTCTCTCTCTCTCTCTCTCTCTCTGTCTCTCTCTCTGTCTCTCTCTCGCTCTCTCTCGCTCTCTCTCTCTCTCTCTCTCTCTCTCTCACCTTTTGTATTCCTCCAGGGCAATCATGAAATAAGGCCAAGAAGGCTCATGAATGCAAATGAAGCAAAATGGTTGCATGCAGTCCTTTAAAAAAAAAAACTGATTAATGAGGAGTTGTTTTCCCTGTGCGATAGGCCTCTGGGGGGAAGGACAGTCTGGATACTAAAGCTATAGTCTACTCAAGCCACAGTATTTCAGATCTGAATGCGAGTTGATATCTTCAGCTCTCATTCGGGTGCTCTCAGTTCTCTTTAATGTTTCATCACAAACGTCTTGCGCGGCGAAAGAAAATAAGTTGACAACAGCTAATGATAAAGGCATGGGCATCCTTCATTGTGCAAATTGGAGCACATCGTGAGAGGGAGAGAGAGAGTGTGCAGTAAGAGAGGATGTGTAAGATATTGCTGTTGCCATTGCAACCATAATGCATCTAGTGCTCAAACATCTAGAGAATCCCGCAGGTTACGCCGAACTTCTTTTTATTGATTTCAGCTCTGCTTTTAATTTAATCCAGCCACACATTCTCCTTGAAAAACTAATTCAGCTGAATGTAAATCCGTTTTTAATTAAGTGGTATTATTCTTTTTTATCAAATAGGCCACAACGGGTCAAGTTCAATACTACTTTGTCGGATACAACGTGTTGCAGTATTGGCGCGCCCCAAGGTTGCGTCAGCTCACCATTTTTGTTCACTTTGTATACGAATGATTGTGTCAGTTCAGGGCCAAATCAGTATATTATTAAATTCTCGGACGATACTGTTATTCTTAGCCTGCTCTCTAAAAATGATAATGATAAGGTACAGCTATAGATACATTTGTTGACTGGTGTGATTCACACTTACTACACATCAATACTAAAAAAACAGTAGAGATGGTGGTAGACCCCAAATCCCTCTGTGGCCAGGGTGCAGTGGCAGTGCATGGCCAGGCCATTGAACAGGTTAAAACTTTTAAGTACCTGGGTGTACATATAGATAGCGACCTCAGCTGGCACACCCAGGTCACCAATGTCTGTTCCAGGATACACCAGCGTCTCCACTTTTTGCGCAGACTCAGAGTCTTTGGAGTGTGTAAAAACATAATGTTAATCTTCTATAGAGCCACAATAGAGTCTGTTCTCCGTTATGGGATTACCAGCTGGTTTGGCAATCTCACAGTTAAACACAGGGCAGAAATCTCAAGACTTATTAAAAATGCAGGTAAGATTATGGGGGTAATGCCCCCCCTTAACCCGCAGGAGCTCTTTGAGCAGGCCACTATCAGTCAGGCGAATGCCATTGTAGCGGATGGTGATCATGCATTAAATGGAGAATACTTCTTTCTGAACTCTGGGACAGGCTCAGACTCCCTTGGTGCAAATACAATCGTTTTAAAAATTCCTTTATACCCCATTCAATCAAGCTACTGAATAAACAGGGAATAAGAGAGATTGAGTGGGACAAAATGGACCTCTGTTAGCTATGTTGGTGGGATGGAAACTAGGGTAAAAGCTGGGGGGGGGATATGTAAACATGAATGTATCCCTGTGTTTACTATTTATCTTTATTATTTATTTTTTATGTTAACTATGGAATGGATGTAACCTAGTTATTTTGAAGGGTGTTGGTTGGTTGAACGTGTGTGTGTGGGGGGGGGGGACGGAGCTGTGTGGGGGTGCACTGTATGTGGTGTGTGGGTGTGTGTGTGGGTGGGGGGGGGTGGGGGGGGTTATGGTCTGGATGGGTCAGGGCAGTGGGTTAGTCTCCCAGTGCTTCTGAGCATGTAGGCCTACATACACAGTTTTTCTTCTATTGTTTTACTGTTGTTTGTTTTTCTGTGTTGGTGTCATGTGTCCTATGTCCTATGTGTTCCGTTCCTTATGATGCTGCAACCTCCCTGTCTCCAAAGCAAATTTCTCCTTCGTGGAGACTAATAAAGAAACCTAACCTAACCTAACCTAACCTACTGTCCTCTCCACCCACTGTCAAGTTTGGTCTTTTGTGGGATTGCATGCGGTTGCATTGCTGCACGAGTGTGGTAGAGGGACTTTCTTATCAGAGGCAGAAAACTTTGTCAACTTTAATTATGCCCCTCACTCACTCACCATCTGAAATATTTTGCAATTCCGGTAGTACGACTGAGGCTCAGTAGTATGATAAGCTACATTGTGTATTTCACATTTTATGGCAGCAGTGCTTTGAAGTTGTGTGATCATGGTCTCAAAACCATGCTGGCCTGGCCAATATCAGTCACGGCCTGATTGAGAGTTTTTGATGTTTTCGCGGCTCATCTTTTTGGGGGGAAAAAATGAATTCCTGATGCAAGTGCTGCCCACACTCTCTTCTCATTCATGACACTTTAGTTCTTTAGTCATGTTGTACATCTGAGACTGATGTCTTTAAAAAGCATTATGCAAGTCCTTGCAAGTGTATGCCACGCAGTGCAGTGGGATTGGCTCACATCACAGGAAGAGACTGCCACCTGGTGGCAAAGCATGGTATGGTCATTTCTAGTCATATTAAAAATGTATGAAATCGCTGATGAAATAAATGAATCTCTTAATAACCTTTGATAAAATGTTCATCACTGAAGAAAATGAAATGTCAAGCACACTGGCCATGAATTATGAGTAAAAATACCTCTTGGTTTGAACAGCTCAACAAGATTTTAATTCCATGCTCCATTTGACTAGCTTGTACAAATAACAGGGGTAGTATACTCTTAAGACAATTTAAAAAATAGTTGAGTATAAATGAATAGCCTACATTTGCAATCACATGCCGGTAAACATCCCTAAGTTGCAGACACAACAACCAAATGCATTTACATACATACATTATATACATTCCCACAAATAATTTGTATCCAGTCTTCTTTTAGTTTGTTTCCTCCATGTTCACTCCATCCACTTTCCCCACGGAGGCCTTTCTGTGTGCCGGTGCTGATGTGCACCCATATCCCAAAACACTTATGTTAATTAATTGATTTTACGGTCTGCTTCTCTATACAGCGTCAATGAGTTCTGGTGCTTTTGTGGTGTTCAGTCTGTTCTTATGCTATGCCTAGATAGTTTACACCCTGTACTCCTCGTGCTGGCTTGCATGCCCGGAGCTGAAGTGCATCCCTAAAACACTTTTGTTGATAATAACTCCACCCTCCGTTTTCCCCTGTGCAGGCCTTCCTGTGTGCCTGGAGCTGATGCGCAGCCGCATACCAAATCACTTGATTTTACCCTTTTTGTTGATAATAATTCTACACACCGTTCTCCCTATGCAGGCCTGCGTGTTCCCCCGAAGCTGATAGGCAACCACATCCTAAAATGCTTTTGGTGTTGAGAACTTTACACTGTTCTCCTCCTTTAGGCCTGCCTGTGTGCCTGTAGCTGATATGTGACCACATACCAAAACCTTTATTTTATTTTTTTATCCTTTATTTAGCCAGGCATTGTCCCATTGTGTCCATGTGTCTCTTCTGCCTGGGAGTCCTAGTCAAAATGGCAGCCAACAAAAGTTTTTAAAAAAATGCTGATGATGTTAATAATTCTACACTGCGCTCTCTCCCATGCAGGGCTGCCCGTGTGCCCGGAGCTGACGCGTGACCACATCCCCCGGGCACGGGACGTCGGCCACTTCCTGTCGGTGACGGGCACGGTGATCCGCACGGGCACCCCCAAGCTGCTGGAGTTCCAGCGCGACTACATGTGCGCCAAGTGTCGCTACGTGTTTGCAGCACAGGCCGACTTCGAGCAGCACTACGCCCTGGCGGCGCCCACGCACTGCCCCAGCCCCGACGCCAACTGCAACTCCGTCAAGTTCACCTGTCTCCAGGGAGACACAGCCGTGCCCTCGGCCTGCCGCGACTACCAGGAGATCAAGATACAGGAGCAGGTGCAGACACTGGATTACATTTCATACCACATTACATTTTATTACAGTGCATTACATTTAATGAGGGTAGGACATTATACATTCAGCCTTGATTATACCAGTCTCACAGTGTTAGTCACAAAAAGCTGTCTGTGGTGTTGTTTGATAGCTCTTTTCTGGCTCTACATATTACACAATCACCTTGGAATACAACAACCCTCAGAATATGAATTATGATAAATAAAAAAATAAAAAATTGAATATCTAAAAAAACTCATATTTTAAAATGGCCAGTTCCTTGTCCAAACGTAGCCAGCAATGTCACGAGCAACACCTGAGATGCTGGTGTTTGGTTCTTTATTAATTTCAGAGATAATGGAACTAAAAAATATGACATCATACAAATCACCTAGTAATAATATGGTAATACCAAAGATTCTCTATTCTAATCGGAATATGTGAAGGATGGAGATGGTCCATTAGGATGCAGGAAGTTCAGTTTCACCTCTCCAGTGCTCGGCATTCATTCCTCAACACATGTTAGCCACTAGTTGCCATCATATACAGCTACAACATACCCTTTGATGCTTGAACATTTAGAAAATTCCTTTACTGAGCTTATTCTTTGAATCCTGCCTTCTCTGAATGCTGAAAATGGTCTAGCTTCCACTGTGTCCATTGACAATGGGCAGAAGCTGTAGTTTTTGAGTACCTGGAATAGGGACCGACGAGGGTGCAGGGCCCCCCGGGAAAATGCCTGTTATGCCAGATGGCCAGTCCAGTCTTGTCCCTGACACTACTCTATTACTACTTCATTACAACTCATTTCAACCTTTATGTCCCATTATCTCTGAAATGAATAAAGAACCAAACACCAGAATTTCAGGTGTTGTTCACGGCATCAATGTTCATCAATGTTCAATGTTGTTCCATTGATTCACTATACAAGCAGGCCCTGAAGGTCCTAGATAGAAGATCTTTTCAGTACCACCATTGTCCTATACTGAGCAAGTATAATATGCTCAGCCTTGAAAACATCATACAATTTTCTGATCTGCGGCTAATCCATAAAATTATTCACAATGCAGCACCCCCACCCCTAAGAACATTTGTTCAACCCTGCTCTGAATTGATGAGCAGAACGTCAAGATCCACCATTAGGGGTGATTGTAGTCTCCCAATCCGACGAACTGCTTTTGCTCAGTCAGCCTTCTCCTTCAGGGCAACCAAAACATGGAATAGTCTACCCAGTAACCTAAAAAGTATTACTGATTATCAGGCCTTCTCAAGGGGTGTGAAAAAATGGATATTAACCAACCAGTCTTGTCAACATTAATCATATGTTTTAAAAAAAATGACTCACACTGTATGCCATTTTAATGTGTGTGTGTGTGTGTGTGTGTGTGTGTGTGTGTGTGTGTGTGTGTGTGTGTGTGTGTGTGTGTGTGTGTGTGTGTTTGACCTGTGTGTGTGTTTGGCCTATGGATGTGCTTACTTGTTTATATCTTGTCTATGTTATTGTATTTTAATATTTGTTTTACCTGTCCAGGGACTGCAGATGGAAATTAGCTATATAGCTATAATCTGGCACAAGCCATCTTTTTACTTCTGTAATCAATGTGTATTGTGCATGGTCCCTGTTGAACTAAACTAAATAAACTAAACTAAACTAAATTGTAGGCTACGTTAAGACAAGGAGCTGGCCATTTTAAAATATGAGGGTTTTTAGATATTCAATATTTAATTTTTCAATTGATCATATTGTGTATTCTGATTGTGTAATTTGTAGAGCCAGAAAAGAGCTTTCAAACAACACCACAGACAGCTTTTTGTGACTAACACTGACTGATATAATCAAGGCTGAATGTATAGTGTCCTACCCTCACATGTGGACCTTTCCTAGTCTGTTTCTCCCTTAATATTAGTGTCAGATTCAAACCAATGCAGTTCTGCTACCTTGCTACTAAAAAGGCACACCAAGTATGATTGAAATCCGTGTCGGTCGGGTCCCAAAGTGTCTGATTTCATGTGAAATGACCCTTACATTAAGTTCATATATGAGTCAAGGCAGGTTAGAGAATATTTTTGGTAATATAATTTTTTTTTTTACTTCACTATAGTATACCCAGATTTATTACTCTTTTTGCATATGTATTAATATAATGTGCCTTTCTTTAGCTCTCTTCCTTATCTTTCTTAGCTGTCTTTCATGAAATAATGTATTTATATTCTTGTTCTGGAATTGAAGTTTAAAAAAAAAAAACATGGACGTGCACATTTCCAAATCATTATCAGGCGTGCTCAATAGGGATGAACATATGGAGGGGGAAAAAGAAAAGAAACCACACATACACATACACATACACATACACATACACATACACATACACATACACATACACATACACATACACATACAACTCAATAACTCAATGGAACTCAATAACATTTTTGGAACACACAATGGTCCTTGGTTTGGTGTGTGCATTTTTCTTTTACCTGTGTTCACGGAGAGAACAGAGCAGAGCTCTGAGATTGGAGGGGAAGGAGAAAGAGGAGCACTTTCCCCGGGTCAATAAAGTCACTTCAAGAGTTCATTAAAAATGAAAGGGGTCATCAAGCATGGGAACAGGTAATTGATGCACAAAAAAGTAAGTAGTTGAGAAACTTGTGTAAGCAATAGAAAACATTAAACACCGGCAACACCTCCAAATTTCACACTGTTACTTGAGTCACTCTGCCGTCATTTGTTTGTTTTTGGAGCATGGAATTGTCCAAAATGTTGTGGTATCCTGAACGGTTCTGTGGGAACAGTTTGGCGCGCACCCCTTCCTCTTCCAATATGACTGTGCACCAATGCACAAAGCAAGATCCAAAAAGGCATAGATGACAGAGCATGGTATGAATGAACTTGACTGGCCTGCACAGACTCCTAACCTGAACCCAATAAAACATCTTTGGGATGAATTAGAGCAGAGACAGAGAGACAGGCCTTCTCGACCAATATCAGTGTGTGACCGCAACAATGTGCTTTTGGAAGAATGTAAAATGTGGACAGATATCATTGAACGTTATTGGTTAGGAATGAGATGGTTGTCATGAATTTTCGAAAAAAAAAAGAAGATACAGAAAATAAATGAAAAAATAAACAAACAAACTAATAAATCTAGTTATATCTTAGTATAGACTTTTCATTTTCTGCTTGCCTCTGTCTCCATCCTCTCTGTGCCCAGGTCCAGAAGCTGTCTGTGGGCAGCATCCCTCGCTCCATGCTGGTGGCTCTGGAGGACGACCTGGTGGACAGCTGCAAATCAGGTCTGGCTTTTCCATTACATTGCACTTAGCTGTACCTCAGTGCTGGGCGATGGATACAAACATATATCACTATTACTTATAGCATGATGATAATATACATCGTCATATCACCCAGCCCTACTCAGATGGGATGGTTGAAAGGCAGGTTGTTCCATTCCAAGGAAACTTGTTTTAGTTATTTAGGCCCAGGGTATTAGTTAGCCTGCCAAGACCCTAAAATAAATGTTTGATGGCATTTTCTGTTAAAAGTTGGCAACCATGCCAGAAGTTATCAGCATGGGCTAAGGTTTCAGAATCACCTGGTTGCCAACATGGAACTTGACCTTTAAGGTCAAATATGAAGGTCAAAAGGTCAACCACGGTCAAATAACAGTGTTATTTAGTTTAAAAATGTTACAATGGTGTTAAAAGTGGGCAACCATGCCAGAAGTCATCAGCATGGACTAAGGATTCAGAATGAACTTGTTGCCAACACGCAACTTGACCTTTAGGGTCAAATTTGAAGGTCAAAAGGTCAAAAACAATGTATTTTCTGGTTAGTCTATTTTGGGAACTGTATATTCATGGAATTCTTTTTCAAATGTCAGCAACCATGCTAGATGTTATCAGCATGGACTAAGGTTTCAAAATCACCTGGTTGCCAACATGGAACTTGACCTTTAAAGGGGTATGCCACTATTTTGGGGCTTAATACAGTTGAAATCGTTGGCTGGGGTTTATAAAGGTGGTAAAGTGTCTTATTTTTCATGTTAAGCGTTGTCTTGCTTTAAGACAAGTTAAAAGAGGGAATATGTCGCTAAGCTAGTGAAAGTCAATGTATCCATGTAGCATTGTAGCATTTTCTGGTTTGCCTTTTTGAGGGGGGCTTCATATCCATGGAATTCTTTTTCAAAAGTTGACAATCATGCTAGAAGTTATCAGCACGGACAAAGGTTTCATGGTCCATGGTTGCCAGCATAGAACTTGACCTTTAAGATCAAATTTGAAGGTCTAAAGGTCAACCGAGGTAAAAACCGAGTTTTTGTGATGTACTTTCATAAAATACATGTTGTTTGCATGATGTATTGAATAATTAGTACCTGGAGGAGATATTTCTTATTATTTAAATCATTTTAGGTGAGTGAAAGTATTGGAACAAATAATGTTAAAGAAAATAAAACACTGTTTTGATGAGGATTCTCCCATAGCGGACAGCGCTGTCAAAAGCTGCATTTGGGGTTTTCTGACAGTGGACTGTGGAAGTGGTCGCGAGAGTCACCCTTCATCTACTAATGACTCAAATAAGTATCAGATGACTCTGAACAGTGATTAATGAACCTTTTAATCCTACTTAGAGCCCCTTTAAACCCAAGTCTTCAGTGAACAACAAAAACAAGGAAATTTGCCTTTCTGTTCCAATACTTTAGGAGACTGTATATTTAGAAGTTATATAGTCTTTATTATTAGGGTATGAATGAAAGTTATTATTGCAAATGGTCAATAACAAGAATGTAATTCATCATATTGTTTCTTTACTTCAATAATAATTGAAATGATAATTAAGATTCAAATGTGATGTCAGTACATACTGAATATTTATGTATTTGAAGGAGCTATTGTTGCTGTTATTACAAAAAAGATTGTGTCATCCAGATCATGTTCTATCCCTACGGCGTTTAAACATTCCACATTTTAATCACATGCAGGTATACAGGGCTGTCCATTCCTCAGGCAACTGCAGGCATGTATTGGTCACTTGGTTCTACAACCACATCTTATCAGTCCTAAGCTACTATGTGGGACTGGAGGTTTCCTTTGCCACACAGCCATCAAGTGTTGGTCTACAACTTTCCAACCACCTGCCTCCTCAGTGTCTTTGTTAATATGTACTTTGTCAGACTGCAACCATACATTTGCCTGCTGATTTGCTTATGCAAGATGCAATCCATATGCATCACTTGGTGGTAACATATCAATTGCCTTTTTGTCTTTCTGAAAAAAGTCATGTCTAGACCGATCAATACCCAAAGATAAGCATGTTGCTTTGGACAGGTGACACAAAAACTCAAGCCTGGGAAATTGCAACAGAACATTCTACAGTAGTTATGGGAACATCAAGAAAAGTGTGCAATACTTGCTCTACTCTTACTGTAGGTTTCATTTCCTAACCATGATATGACATAGCAAATCAGCAAGTATCCTTCATTGCTATAACCATTTGAAACACATTCGAAATAACAGAAGTCATTATTTTTTCTATGGAAAGCTTGTGAATTGATGGGGCAAAGCAAATTCACTGGTGAGCCAAGGCATATCCCATTTCATACCAGCAGCTTAATGTGCTTCACAAAGAAGAATAAAGCAATTTAGATGACCAGAATGAAAATACAAGTTTAAGTTAATTTTATGCTAATGAGCTATGATGAATGTCTAAGGATGACAGGCCAGAGCCCCACCATGATGAGCCAAATCAAATCATATTAAATTATAGGCCTACTAATTAATCAATATACAGTACCATGCAAACAATTTGTATTTTATGAAAGCACATCACCAAAAACCCGATTTTTTAATTGACCTCGGTTGACCTTTTGACCTTCAAATTTGACCTTAGATGTCAAGTTCTACAGCTCCAGGCCTTTTTATTAGAATACCATGAAAAAGTTGATTTATTTCCATAATTCCATCAATAATGTTAAACTGTCATGGATTGTAGATTCATGGCCCAGTTTTTTAACTATTCCAATCATTATTTTTTTTCTTTTTCTATACGTTGGCCTTCCAGCTCAAAAACCCCATGAATTGGGGAATTCGCATTATTAGAATATTGTTATAAAATCACATTTTTCTTCATCAAAATTCGGGTCACATTAAATCAGTTGAAATTTGGTACTTTCTACATAACACGCAATGGTCAATACTTGGTTAGGACATTCTCTGTCTTCATAATGGCCATGATGCGTTTAACATTGAAGTCAATGGCAAAAACAGTGCATGGGAGTTATGGAAGCCCAGATATCCTTGATGCTTTGCTGTCAGCTGTTCTTGTTTGTTGACCTGGTACCCCACACTTCACTCTTCAATATACCCTGTAGATTTCCATGCCACGTTTTGGCGCTAACTCACCAGTTTAATTCTAAATAACCAGAAATGAAACCCCATTGAAAATGAATGGGGTTTAATTTCTGTTGAGTCAGAATTAAACTGGTGAGTTAACACAAAAACGTGGCATGGAAATCTTCGGGTATATTGAAGAGGGAAGTGTGGGGCACCAGGTCAACAAACAAGAACAGCTGACAGCAAAGCATCAAGGATATCTGGGCTTCCATAACTCCCATGCACTGTTTTTTGCCATTGACTTCAATGTTAAACGCATCATGGCCATTATGAAGACAGAGAATGTCCTAACCAAGTATTGACCATTGCATGTTATGTAGAAAGTACCAAATTTCAACTGATTTAATGTGACCCGAATTTTGATGAAGAAAAATGTGATTTTATAACAATATTCTAATAATGCGAATTCCCCAATTCATGGGTTTTTTGAGCTGGAAGGCCAACGTATATAAAAAGAAAAAAAAATAATGATTGGAATAGTTAAAAAACTGGGCCATGAATCTACAATCCATGACAGTTTAACATTATTCATGGAATTATGGAAATAAATCAACTTTTTCATGGTATTCTAATAAAAAGGCCTGGAGCTGTATATGGTAACCAGGTGATTCTGAAACCTTAGTCCATGCTGATAACTTCTAGCATGGTTGCCAACTTTTGAAAACAAGAATTCCATGAATATAAAGATCACCAAAAAAGACTATCCAGAAAATACATTGTTTTGACCTTCAGATTTCACCTTAAAGTGTTTATGAAACGAAAACAAACGGTCATTCCCATTAAAGCCTTGTTTTTTCTGATGGCATCGATGAGACTTTGAACCCAATCATCCTGGAGGAACTTGTGAAAATGGCAACTCAAAGTGTGAATTCTGTGAAATTTGGTGTGACTAATGAGCTGGGCTGTGACATCAAAGAGGAGAGTCCCTGGTTTGCTAGTATGGCGATCTGAGAAAACAACACACATTTGATGGACCCACATCTTATAAAGGAACCAAAATTCTGATACAAACATCAGCGTGTCGAAAAAACCACACATCCAACCTCATGAGAAAAAAAAAAACAGCAGCACAAATCTATTTCAGAGGCACTGATACATCTGCAGAAAGTGACATGTCTGACAGGCGAAGTGACGATTGTTGACCTAGCCTGACAGTTTGTTTTTTCTTATGGTTACGGTTGCTAAGGGCGCTTTGCCATGACCCAAAGATGACATGGCGTGTGTATTTGTTGACAAATGGGGGGCATTTTGATTCAATTGCGTGATATAGTGTGATTGAAATGCATGTACATGCAAAAATATTATCAACTAGAGAAAAAACGGAGGTAATAGGCTGTTGGAGCAGCCCTGAAATCCTAAAAAAAAAAGAAGAGAGAAAAAAAGTAGGCCTACTCTATATGCATCTCCGTTTATTCGCTAAGCAGTAGCCCAGTCTGTGAGTTGGCTGTCCTCGACCGAGAGCACCACGGAGGCTGAAGCGCGGATATCCCAAAACCAATTTATTGACCAGTTGAATGGCAATCAACAAAAAGTGCATATCCCGAGAGCATTTGCACCGGTTTGGCATGTAATGTGCATTACCCTTTCCTGAAAACAACATACAAAGCAGATGGACAAGGTAAAACGTAGCCTAAAGCAAAGCAGTGCACGAGCAGTTACAGGGGCAGTTTCAGTCTGCACGCCGGCGATGTCAATTGTTGGAACTGCTTGAGACAACTCTTCAGTCCAACCATGCCCGTGATCTCCACATTTGTGGTGAAGCACGAGGGGTGGAAATGTGCCGAGCACAACAATGACCATGAGCTTGCTTCAAAACCACGCCGGTGTGGCAGCTTTTGTGATATGCACCGGAATTCTCATCCACATGTACTGTACATCTGCTTGTACGAGGCTATGGCAAGCGATGTGGGACAAATATATGGCAGGAAGCGAATGTCAACATAAACAGAGATTACACAATCTTCGATATGGTCAGCAAATGTTTTGGGGCTGTCATTTATGTTATGCCTACACTTTGGAATTAGATCAGAGTCTTGTTGTTACACAGGCATATTTGATTTAGCCCAACTGTACCCTATACTTAACTTTACTCAGTCTATCCTACAAGCAGATAGCCTACAGGGCGGATGAGAATCCGGTGCATATCACAAAAGCTGCCACACCGGTGCCTGCGTACGAATTGGATCCACAGAGCCCTTGTTTTAGCCTTCTCCACAGTTGGCCACAGTTGGCCACAGTTCCATCATTCTTCACAGAAGGGAACTTGTGCAAAGATATTCCTTCTGTCAAGTAGCCATTTTTGCAGCTGGCACCGTTCGGCCCTCCAGCAACACACTGCTTGACACTGCGCTTTGGTTTGGTACTAGCCGCCATTGATCTGAACAAGGTGGAATGAGGTGAACTCCCCCCTTTTATGTCACGCATATCATTTGCATAAAATTTGCATGTCACCAAAAAAAAACGAACATAACACTTTTTGGGAACGTTTTAACATGACTTTTAGGACAAAATATCACCCAGACAATATCCCATTTTATTCACAAGGCTTAGAACTTTCAGAATCTGTCCCGGAAATGGTCAAATTCCTTTACTTTGTTTTCGTTTCATAAACACTTTAAAGGTCAAGTTCCATGTTGGCAACCAGGTGATTCTGAAACCTTAGTCCATGCTGATAACTTCTAGCATGGTTACCAACTTTTGAAAAAGATTTCCATGAACACAGTCCCCAAAAAGTCTAACCTTAAAATACATAGGTTTTGACCTTTTGACCTTCAAATTTGACCCTAAAGATCAAGTTCCGTGTTGGCAACAAGTTGATTCTGAATCCTTAGTCCATGCTGATGACTTCTGGCATGGTTGCCCACTTTCAACATCTTTTTAACAATTTTTAACTAAATAACACTGTTATTTGACCGTGGTTGACCTTTTGACCTTCATATTTGACCCTAAAGGTCAAGTTCCAAGTTGGCAACCAGGTGATTCTGAAACCCTTGCCCATGCTGATAACTTCTGGCATGGTTGCCAACTTTTGAAAAATAATTCCATGAATATAAAGTTCCCAAAAAAGACTAGCATGAAAATACCCTGTTTTTGACCTTTTGGCCTTCAAATTTGACCTTATAGGTCAAGTTCAGTATTGGCAACAAGTTGATTCTGAATCCTAAATCCATGCTGATGACTTCTGGCATGGTTGGCCACTTTTAACAACTTTGTAACAATTTTTAACTAAATAACACTGTTATTTGACTGTGTTTGACCTTTTGACCTTCAGATTTGACCTTAAAGGTCAAGTTCCATGTTGGCAACCAGGTGATTCTGAAACCTTAGTCCATGCTGATAACTTCTGGCATGGTTGCCAACTTTTAACAAAAAATGCCATCAAAAGTTTATTTAAGCACCTTAGCTGCTGGTGGCAGGCTGACTGTTAGTTACAGTTCCTGGAGTAATGTTGTGGTGAGGTGCCTTGTCCAAGGCCTTTTCAGCCACGGATTAGCCTCAAACTTAGGTTCCCAAACTTTTTTCCTTGTGCACCCTCTTGTATATTTTAATGTGGTTCGCGCACCCCCTAAGCAAATGTTTTGGTGTACTTATGGCCACTCAAATATGGCTTCACTGCACAAATCATTGCACATGAAGAAGAGTCATTTGGGAATCCTCATTTCCAATAGACTTGATGTTTCTCCAAGCATACAATTCACCATACAATTAATAGCTACTTCATTTTCCTTAATGCTGCATAAAAACACAGATATCCGCCATTGCTCAATTCAGCTGGTGCACCCCCTTGTGGCAGGCCCACACACCCCCAGGGGTGCACGCACGGGTTAGGGCACTGGAGAGCACCCATATCCTTCCTACTGGTTTGGGATTCAAACATGGGATTCATTCATTAAGCCATTTGGCCATAGCTTTTACATGGTCATTGTTTACATGCGTTTGTGATGTCTGTCTATCTTTTCACAATAACCATGGCAGCATGTTATTTTGTTACAGAGGCACACCTTATTCCCTTCCTCATGGCTGATGGTAATAGCCTCTGCCATCTTGTAGAGGTGCATTGACCTCAGGCGGATCAGTTGTTCAAATTGATTCTCAGACTGACATTTCAAACTTGTCCTACAAATTAAGTTTTGGAAATGATTACATTTATTTTTCCTCTGCAGCGGCCATGTCACTAAGGCAACTATCAGAATTCTGCTTCCACTAGCGAAATCAGAACAGGCAGTGGAGCACACATGCAGAGAGGGCACCGTGGCTCCAATTTGATCACTTTTATTTTTATGTAAATCATGCCTTTATTGGGAGAATTCTGCACATTTTGTCAAATGAGAATGTCGCTGACACTGAAGATTCTCATTCATACAGGTGATGATTGTAATAATTAAAACAGTTTTTTGCAGAAGTGTTTTTTTTTTTAATTCCAAGTCCTATCATAATGGCGACTGTCTGACATGTACAGGTGATGACGTGACTGTGTACGGCGTGGTGTGCCAGCGCTGGAAGCCCTTGGTTCAGGACGCACGCTGTGAGGTGGAGGTGGTGCTCAAGGCCAACTACATCGAGGTGAAAAACGACCAGAGCTCTGGAGCCGTGGTGCTGGAGGATGTGCAGAAGGAGTTTGATGAATTCTGGGACAAAAACAAGCACGATCCAATCGTGGGTAAGGGTGTTGGTCAGGCACACCAAGACAAAATAAAAAAACATCGAAACATTTTGAGCCCAAAGCTTTTCACTGCTTATAAAGGAAATACCACAAGTACTGGAATATTATAATAACAAAATCTTATATCTTGTAACTACCCAACTGTCAATTCGAGAAGGGAAGGGATTTAGAGCAGTGTATAACGACCTGCGTTCTGAGTCTACCACCAGACCAGAACTGAAAAGAGCTTTTATTTATATTTAGTGTAAATGTATACATTCAAGAAAATAACCTGCTTGCCCCATCAAGTTTTCTTACATTTATTTGCTGTGTTTTAATACCTCTATGTCCCTTGTGATCTGAAGAAAAACTCCTGAAGAAAAATCTTGTTAAAAAATGATATTATTTTTTCTGTGTTTTATTGACTTATATGCTGTATTTTATTTCTGTTCAAGGCAGGAACCAAATTCTGATGAGCCTGTGCCCGCAGGTGTTTGGAATGTACGTTGTCAAGCTGGCTGTTGCCATGGTGCTAGCTGGCGGAGTGCAGAGAATAGATGCGTCTGGAACCAAGGTCAGAGGTACAGTATGTGGAGCCTTTTTCCCTTCCCATGTGAAAAAGTAAAGACATGGAAATGTATGACCCTACACCAGGCCTATTCAAATGGCGGCCCTGGGGCCAGATGAGCCCCCCCACAAGGTCAGGACAAGATGAAAACTAATATGTGTGCTATCAGTGGCCATGCATACTGTAATTTGCGATCACTTGCACTCCAGGTTGGGGATATCTCTCCTATGCATTCCCATGAGAGTGAAATCTTATCTAAATCAGTCTTATACATAGACCACCCTATAAGATAAGCTCGTAGTTATACAGGATTCTTCCTTCCTCTGCCAAGCATGGAGAGTCTCTACAAGGACAGACTGCTAAAAAAGGCAGACAAAATAATTGAACAGTATACACATCCACTGTCCTCTTGCTTCCAACTCCTGCCATCTGGACGCCGCTTTTGTCCCCTTCCTGTCTAAAAACAGGTTGAGGTTTTCTTTCATCCCTCAAGCTATTAAGGCACTTAACGAGGTGATGTCTTAATCTAGCCATCAGCTTTGTTGTATAGTATAGTGTATGCAGGTCTGTCTTTCCTGTCTGTTTTGTTTTCGTTTTGTTTTTGTTGTTGTTCGCTGATCTGTTATACCTGTCTGTGTCTCATGTGCCAGCGTCTGTACTGCAAACAAATTTTCCCCATGGGGACAATAAAGTACTACTACTACTTTACCTGAAGGAATTTGAAAACTTCCCCTCAGTGACTTGTAATTGAATTGAATATTGAATTGTTGGAGTTTTTTGTGTGAAGTATCAGCTGCATTTTTTTAAATGCGCTTCCTATTATGCCTACTGTTAAAGTGGCCTGTTGGCACGCAAACACATCCCTATTCGAACGGGACTAGTTCTATGTGTGGACATGGGGTAGTGTGATTTTATCTCATAATGTCGGTAAGAGAAATGGCAGGTTCAGACTAGCCTAAAATGTCTCAGTAAGCCATCAGAAAGTGGGAGGGGTAAATCTTAATGCACCATTGTGACAGTCTTGTCGTCATGTGCGTGCCATCTCCACAATATATTATTGGTTCATGAGCATAAGCTTATTATTAGGCTTGGAGGCCCATTGAACAATAACTGCCTGCTGATGCGTCTGAATGCGTTTCGGCGCATCTGATTGTGTTTGACCTTGCTTCCTAATTTTAACCACGAAAATAGTTTGGAACAACTCTCTTAAACAAAACTGAGTACTTACTTCTGTGTGTTTCATGCACTTAACCAGACCTCTGGGGACATCAGGGTAATTTTGTGCAGACCCTTTCACAGGTGATGAAACTGTTGGCTTAAGTTTACCAACAAACTCTGTCCTGTTCGAATATGGCTTTAGAGTCTCAGGGAAGCATTGGTTTTCCTCTTCCGTCTTTGCATTCCCCTCCCACAGTGCTCCAACCCCCAGGGATCTCTGTGTCTTCCCCTTACAGGCTGTCTGTGTGTCCTGGGGCTATTTATTCACTTATTCGCCCAGTCAAACCTTGTCAGCGCTTTGCTAGTCCAGGAAGAGAAGACTAACAAACTCCGTCCCAAGGGATTACTGGGCAGAGACACAACCTGTTTGAGTTGTGACAAGCCAGCTGTGTGTGTGCGTGTGCGTGTGCGTGTGTGTGTGCGTGCGTGCGTGCGTGCGTGCGTGCGTGCCCACTGGCAATGTGTCAGCTGTTAATTATTTTGTTTATGTGCGCTATGTCATTATGAGATGGCATAGAAATAGAAAAGAAATGTTCACATTTCAGTGAGGAATGGGTTTGGTCTGAGCGTTCTTTAGTTTAGAAACAGAGGTTGTGTCTACCTATAGTACATATGCTGATGGTAAATCGTGTTTTACAAACACGATGTATGTATTGTTTGTAAAAAATATTACATGACAAGAGAAAGAAACAGGTGACATAACGTGCCAAATTAATTGGCTTTTACATTTGTTAACTTTGTGAAGCACATTGAGTTGCACCTGTGTATGAAATGCGCTTTAAAAACTTGCCTTGACTTGCCTTGCCTTAGCACATTATTACAACTACGTACAAATTTGAGTCAAAGTGCTTTGCGTTCACACACACTTTCACACAGGTACACAAATGTGTGCCCACACACACACAAGAATAAGTATTTTTCTAGTACTGTAATAGGCCATTTACTCCCAGTGGTATAGGCCTAATAAATCATTTTATTAATTTAAATTATTTTATGTTTTTTAATGACTACTGGTATTAGGCCTAATATTTTGGACATTTTAATTGTGTCTCAATTACATTGAAAAAGTGGACTGCCATCAAGTGTGCTACAGTGAATATCAATACATTCCATAGCAATGATGGGCCTAATGTATTACATTACATTACATTTCACTTAGCGGATGCATTTATCCAAAGCCACTAGCATATTTACAGGGTATTGGTTACAGTCCCACAAGCTCCCTGGGATTAGGTGCCTTGCTCAAGGGCACTTCAGCCATGATGGAGGTGTGTGGAGAAGGGTGGGATTCAAACCTGCCACCCTTTGATCTTAAGTCCACTGCCCTAACCATTAGGCCACAGCTGCCCCTAATTTTTTGGCAACAGTGGTAGATGCCCTGAATGTGTCCATGTCTCTTCCCAGGGGAGTCTCACATGCTCCTGGTTGGCGACCCTGGCACGGGCAAGTCCCAGTTCCTGAAGTACGCCGCAAAGATCACCCCTCGCTCCGTCCTCACGGCTGGCATTGGCTCCACCAACGCAGGTGCGTCTGCCCAGATCGTAACACCACAACACACTGCGCCCGACTTGCATATCACGGCAAACAACATTTCTTGTATCATTCAAAATGTTGGTTGATGAAATTCAGATCAGCCTGTGTGCATCCCTGTTGTGTGTGTGTCCGTGTTCTAAGCTTTGTAGATAGTGTGTTTGTCTACATTTTACATATTTGCACTGTGAAGTCTTCATCAGGCCAGCCGGACCATTTGTTTAATATACATTTACAGTATGTGACTGTGGATGAACCTGCTGACATCTGCTGGTACTTAGTTGTCACAGTTCGCTTTGAAATGGCAATTGGGAAGTAACGTCTGGAACAAAAAAATGTTTTCAGAGAAATGAGTCGACAACACTAGCCAAACCAAAGTCTTCAGGGGATTTATTACGTATATGCTTAGTCACTCCCTAAGTGTGTACATCGGTCTACGTGCTCCCTGCAGGTCTGGCAGTGGCAGCAGTAAAAGATGTATGTGTTTGTGTTCTCTCACTAAAATGTGTGTGTGCGTGTGCGTAGCTAGCGATGGCAGCAGTAAAGGATGTATGTGTTTGTGTTCTCTTACTGAAGTGTGTATGTGTGTGTGTGCGTGTGCGTGTGTGTGTGTGTGTGTGTGCGTGTGCGTGTGTGTGTGTGTGTGTGTGTGTACGTGCTCCTCACAGGGCTGACGGTAGCAGTAAAGGATGTATGTGTTTGTTTTCGCTTACTGAAATGTGTGTGTGTGTGTGTGTGTGTGTGTGCGCGCGCGTACTCCCCGCAGGCCTGACGGTGGCGGCGGTGAAGGACGGGGGCGAGTGGCACCTGGAAGCGGGCGCGCTGGTGCTGTCGGACGGCGGCCTTTGCTGCATCGACGAGTTCAACAGCATCAAGGAGCACGACCGCACCAGCATCCACGAGGCCATGGAGCAGCAGACCATCAGCGTGGCCAAGGCAGGGTAGGGACGCACACATGCACGCGCGTGCACACACACTCACACACACACACACACACACACACACACACACACACACACACACACACATTTACATCTATCTATCTATCTATCTATCAATCATTAGTGTCATCATTTTGTAATTTCCTCTTCTCAAGTATCCCACTGCCCCAGCACACATAACACACACCAAAGCACATCACAGCCACTCTAGCTCATTTGCATGTTCCTCAGTCGTGCTGGAAAGGCGGGACGTCGCCATCGTTCACCTCCTTAGCAAGTCCCAGAGCGCCACTGCTGGTGTCCTTAGCCATAAACTCTGGTGGCAGCCGCGGGACACACGAGACGGCAGCGAGACACATGGTGTGACTCAGCAGTCTGGTGTGGAGGCAGCCCATTATTTACCTCCAAGGTGAGGCCCGTCAGCAGTTGGTAGCGAACGGAGGATCAGGATGGCACCTCTCGGCTGGATCACTCCCCCTCATTCATGTAAGATGAATTAGCACAACTGCGGCTGTGGCTCAAACAGGCTTAAGGCACTGTACTGTCACACCGGGGACCTGGCTTCGATTCTGGCCTGAAGTCGTTTCTCGATCTTTCCCTTGTCCCTCTGTCCCATTACTTTCTTGTCTACATTTAAACCGTCTTGTCCAATAAAGGCAAGAAAAGCCCAAAAATATATTTAAAAACAGAGATGCGTTAGCACAGGCAGCTAATGGACCAGTCTTCAAGTAGTAGTGACGACACCCTAAAAATATGGTGGCAGGCAGAGAGACTGGCGATGGCAACTTCAGGCTGGAGCTCTCTCATTCATAGTAGGAGCTGTTTACACGTGTATGGATGTTTTTGAAAACACATTGGTTTTGGCCTCTCATTAACATGTAAACGGAGTTTCAGAGTGCACATTTCAAAAGCCTGGTTTTAAAAATTGAGTTTTTATTTTTATCAACACGTAAACTACTAAAAAAAATCCGCATTTAGAAATATCTGCATAGGTGCTGGTTATACACACACACACACACACACACACACACACACACACACACACACACACACACACACACACACACACACACACCCAGCCCCACTTCATGTAAGATGCATTAGCACAGCCCTGCCAGCGGACGAGCAGGAGAGAGGGAGCTGTCAATTATGCTGAAGGCTAATGCAATATGTCTTCACATGGCCTCCCTAGTCTCTCCCTCATCGCCTAGTCTGCGATTGTGCGTGTGTGCATGTCTGGAGACAGTCCAAGGAGGCTTAAGTTATTAGCATCTGACAAAAAAGGCCAACGTCACCGTCTTGATCTGAGCCCTCTTCCATGCTTGAAGGCTTCTCCCTCTCACTCCGTCCAGTCACTCTCACTGCACTAAAACACAATGATAGAAAAGTGTTCTCTGTCCTTCTCCTTGTCTCTAGCTCTCTCTGTATACATATAATTACTCTGACACCATGTTTTCTTGTTACCTCTGATGCCGTTTTTCCTGTATTTCAAGACTTTGACACCTGCAGCAGTTTTTGTGTCTGTTTTCCTATCCTCTCCTGTCACCATCCTTTATTGTCTCTCTCTCTCTCTCTCTCTCCCCCTGCATTGGTCTTTCTACTGTTTCTTTCTATTGTCTTTCTGTCTTTCGAAAACTCAAGGTCACTGAACAGTAAAGTAAAGTGAAGTACACTATCAGTAGAAAAGAAAAGAGTATATCTTCTTATTATGTAGCATTCCCATCTGCATTGACCTTATAAGTGGTGAAGCTCCTAAGATGAGGAAAGGGAATGAAACGTCTTCAAGTTCCAACGTCCAAAAAAATAAGTCTGTTTGGGATGTCTGTGGCATGATGTGCAAATGTGTAACCCTACTTTGCATCTGTAGGTGTTGCTCTATATATTTCCTGTGCACTTTGTATCTGCTACCAATGTTGGCGATGACTATATTGTAAGTCGCTTTGGTTAAAAGAAGGAATGCAATGTAATGTAATGATAGAATGTCACACATTTCCATTTAGTCACACCGTTCCTTCTTTCTTCCTCCTCCGACCCCCCTCTCACCCCCCACAGCATGGTGTGTAAGCTGGACACACGCACCACCATCCTGGCGGCGACCAACCCCAAGGGCCAGTACGACCCCAGCATGCCCGTGTCGGTCAACGTGGCCCTGGCCAGCCCGCTGCTCAGCCGCTTCGACCTGGTGCTGGTGCTGCTGGACACCAAGAACCCCGAGTGGGACCGCATCATCTCCTCCTTCATACTGCAGAATAAAGGTAGTAGTGAACACATACACACACAGACACACAATCTAGAGACACCAAGAACCCTTAGTGGGACCTCATCATCTTCATACCTCAGAATAAAGGTACAGGCAGTAGTGCACACACACACACAAGCACTCGCACTCGCACGCACACACTCACACCCTTACCTGCTGCCATGGAGCACCCAGTTAGAAGAGAGCTTGGGCAGTCTGACTGGCACGATTTGCTGTTTCATTTGTTGCTTCCAGTGAGAATACTATGAAACATTCCAACATCTTAAAATAATCTGCTTTATTGTTATTTCAAAGCATCAAAGGTTTTTTTTTTTTTAATCCTCATGGACCTCAACACAAAAACGTCCTTTCTGGGTTGTTTTTTTGTGTGAATGTTTTCATCTTAGTGTCTATTTTTCAAAGCATTGACATTGTTCTTAGTATATCCACATGGACCTTATAATAACACAAAAAACGAGCAACCTTTCTCTTTTTTGTGTTTGAATACTGTACTGTACCCAGAGTGTGTCTTTTTATTTCCCTGGTTCTTGATGCAGCCCCAGTGGCTCAGCAGCAGCAGTAATTAGACATAACAGCCTTTTGAATTCTGCCTCTGTGCAATGCTCTTTAAAAGAAAACAGTGGTGGAACAGTAGGGTTGATATTGTATAGTGATTCAAGACCACAGTATCGTGATGGCCCCTTTCAAAGTTCTGTTACCCTTTGGTCCGGAAAACAACCACATACTGTATGATATGACATGATAGGACATCCAAGCTTCAAATCAATATCATTATTATTTTTAAACCTTAAAAAAAAAAGACTTGTAGCCTCTTGTATCCTATTCTACCTATCAACGATCATCAAAGACACGCATTTAAAAAATCCTGGGATGTATCATAGGTCAAATTCTGTCATACAAACCAAATGGTGAGTTGAGTGTGTCGTTACAGCCCTGTAGAACATACGTTATGCAAAGGCCCCTCTGCCGTTTTTAGCTGTCTTTTATCTCTCCCTTATCTCTCCCTTCCCTTATTCCCTCTCCTACTCTCCCCCGTGTTGCCTCTTCATCCTCTCCTCATTTCATCTCCCTCTTTTCTCCCTCTAGATTCATTGACGTCTCCATCCCCCCCACCCGCCGTCTCTCTCTCTCTCTCTCTCTCTCTCTCTCTCTCTCTCTCTCTCTCTCTCTCTCTCTCTCTCTCTCTCTCTCTTTCATTTCTCCATTGTTCTTGTTTTTGTTCTTTCATCTCTTCTTCCCTCATGTCATGGTTTAGGGCCATACAGACGGCGTGTTCCCTCTGCCATCACACTGCTAAACTCTACAGCAGGGGTGTCAAACTCAAATTGACTGAGGTATCAAAATGTGGAACGATGTCGCGGGCCGAACTCAACATTTATTTTAAAAAATGGACTACAATTGTGCATACATGAACTTCATACCCATAGTTATATTTTGCACAGACTCTTTCCCATCATATATGGTTGCTGTACAAATTTCATGTTGAAGTGTTACATTAATGGTATATGTAGGCCAACTGTAATACACATTTAAAATGATCTCCCGGGCCGAATAAAATGATAACATGATTCCTCAGTCTAGATTTTGCCCCCGGGCCTGAGTTTGGCATCCCTGCTCTAGAGCAGTGTTCTGACTGAGCTACTTCCCCATTCCTCTGCTTCTTTCTCCCGGCTTGAAGTGACTACACACAGGGCAATTTTGTCAGCTCTGTTTCAGAGCAATGATGCAATAATCTTTGTTTAGACTCTTTGTCACGATAAGACTTCTAACAAGAGACCTTGAATCAGCAGCTTGCAACTTTTTCAATTAATCAGTCATTTTGGAGCCAGCCATGTTGTTGCCTGGCAACATTGCTCAAAAATCTGCACTGTATCATTACCTGCTACTCTTCCTTTTACTCTTCATTTTCCCATGGACTGAGAGCTACAACAAATTATGTGTTATTATTGCATATTATATTTTGTGCAGCTGTGAAAATGTTGCTGAGTCATTCTCCTAATAACCCTCTTGCTCTCCATCCTGTACTCATTTCCACACTCAACACACAGAACATCACACACAGCCTCAGCTCACCTTGTTTACACAAATTCTCAGAAGCTCTCATTGCACTTTGATGAAGGGCAACATTTCCATTGCACAAATAAACTTGTTTGGGAGAATTTCTCAGCGTGCAGTCTTGTATTATTTGATTGTATTACAATTAAAAAACAAACAAACAACAATGTTGAATAATGGTGATTTCAATTTTGATCCAAATAATCGTGATTAGCATTTTTTGCGTAGTCTTGCAGCCCTTCACTCACGCGCGCGCGCACACACACACACACACACACACACACACACACACACACACACACACACACACACACACACACACACACACACACACACACACACACACACACACACACACACACACCCACCACCACCACGTCATGTTATCAACCCCTCTCCCTGGTCTGTGTGTCCTCAGGTGCTCCAAGTGAGTCCTCTTCATCCCTGTGGAGCATGGAGAAGATGCGTGCCTACTTCAGCCTGATCAAGACACTGCGTCCGCGTGTCTCCTCGCAGGCCAACACCATCCTTGCCCGCTACTACCAGCTGCAGCGCCAGAGCAGCGGCCGCAACGCGGCCCGCACCACCATACGCATGCTGGAGAGTCTGGGACGCCTGGCAGAGGGTAGGGAGTAATACACACACACACACACACACACACACACACACACACCGCCCGCACCACCATACACATGCTGGAGAGCCTGGGACGCCTGGCAGAGGGTAGGGAGTAATATGCACGCACACATGCGGATGTGTACCACTTTACCGAGGGTGCAGAATATCCCCACATTTAAGCAATATAAACACCTTTTTGCCTTTCCTGTTCTCATGAATAAGACGAGTGAAGTGAAAGAAATGGGTTAGGTTTGTAAACATTGCCATCCCCAGGACCAGGTCCAGAATGGATATAACTATGAACCAACTTTTTACACCATCCAGCTAACTAGGGATGTGTGAATGTTGTCTCTCTCTCTCTGCACGGTTGTTTCCTGATCCTCCACAGCCCATGCCAGGCTGATGTTCCGGGAGACGGTGACTGTTGAGGACGCTGTGGTCGTGGTCTCGGTCATGGAATGCTCTATGCAGGTCAAGTGATTAACAACAAGTTTAACAATCTCTCTTTCGCTCTCACACTTTCTCACTTATTTATCTCACTTTCACAATCTCAGTCATTTTCTTTATTTAAAATTGTGCCGAACGTTGAAAGTGACTATGAAATTCAAAGAATATTTGCCTCCATTGAATATAAGGAGGAATTTTAGAATCTTGCGTTGCTATAGAATACATTTTCAAAATTCAAAATTTAACTTACCGGTAAATCAATCATGAAGCTCTACATTGCCCCAACTGATTCAACCTACTTTTTATAAAACTGACTGATGTTTGTTTTTGCTTTTGTAAGGATGAACCTTTTGATAGTCATTTTTGTTCAGGTTGTCAATCTCCATAGTTCTTAATTGGATTTTACGTTGTGTTAAGATGGTGTTAACAGGCCACTACCTCTTGATATCTTGTTGTGTTCAAAACACTGTGCTATCAGTCACAAGTGATGGTTGACTGTTTCAAAGTAGCTATATGCATAACTATAGCCCGAATATAACACAACTTTTTCGTTCCAAAATTAGTGCTTTAAAAAGGAAGGTTGACAAGTCAAAGTGGCACCAAAAATAATGTTTTGACTCAACCTGAAAGACTTCGCCATCATCTTTCACAACAATGGGACAACGCTGAATAATAGAAAAGGCGACAAGAAATTGTCTTGTCCACATAAATGGTAATCAGACGTCTATCAGTTGTCAATGTCAACGCAGTGTGGAGGGACCGTGCGACGGGGAAAAAAACATTGGTAACACTTTATTTTAGGGATACATCTATTAGCACTAATACATACAATGTTCCTGTATAAGTAACTTGTAAGGCATGTACAGAACAAAATCAAACATTTGTTAGGCATGTATTCGCAAATGTCTTGTTCATGCACAATAAGGGATTTATTACCAATTTAACCTTAGTAAGGACTTAGTGGTCCTTAGCATTTGCTTAGTACATGCCTTACAAGGTACTTATGCAGGCATTAACATTGCATGTATTGGTGCTAATAGATGTATCCCTAAAATAAAGTGTTACCAAAACATCAACTTCCAATCGTGTTTCAACAGGACAGCTCTGCTTTCTGTGACTATCTGACCGCACCATTTAAAACTTATGCACGAAACATGAACGGCAATTTGACAAAACGGCTGTAGGTTTTGGATGTTGTCGTCAATGCCATTCAATGGTCATCTGTACAAAAGAGTAGCGCCTGTCTGCCTCTAAGATGAGAACCTGTGCTGAGTAGCCACCTCTGTGCTCTGTTACAAGGAGAGTTCATGGAAATTACAGTGTGAAATGTATGCTATTTAAATGCTACACAATTTATGAACAGCATTTTGACATACAGTAAATAGATTTTCTGGTAACACTTTCTATGAAGCCCATATCTATAGCGCATTATGAGCGCATTTATAACAAATTATAATGTGCATTATAATTACTTACAATGCATTATGACTACACCCATGATATTTCATGATGCTTTATGTTAACAGTTATGAGTAACCATGAATCTAGCTTATAATGCTTTATAAATCCAAGGGTGTTATAAGTGCTCATGACTGGTTATAAACTACAGGCTGACTGATAAGGCTTAGGACTTCTGCACACCGGCTCCGACAAAGTGCGGCGCACTTTTGCTTCCGACAGAATTCGGACCCCCAAACCAAATTTCACACGAACATAGCATTGGTAGTCAATGGGCGGCGCCGACAAAATAGAACTTGTCTCTAATTGCTATCCGACATCGGAGAATGTCCACGGACATCGGCGCCAGTGTGCGTGGTTCTATTGAAAACAATGGAATCGAGTACTTATATCCCTCTATGCACAGACCTGGATGATAAACTGTCATAAGGACTCATAAGATGCTATAATGTTCCATGTGAGATCATAAGTTGTCAATGTGTGCTCTAAGTAAAGTGAAGTTCTTATGGATGCATCTATAATGCACATCTATAATGCATCATGATGTACTATAAGCCCCATCAGCCAGCCTGTAGTTTATATCCAGTCACGAGCACTTATGATACCCTTGGATTTATAAAGCGTTATAAACTAGATGCATGGTTATTCATAACTGTTAACATAAAGCATCATGGGACATCATGGGTGTAGTCGTAATGCATTGTAAGTAATTATAATACACATTATAATTTGTTATAAATGCACTCATAATGCGCTATAGATATGGGCTTCATAGAAAGTGTTACCGATTTTCTTTGTTTAACAAAATGTTGGTCTTAAAAAAAGAACAAAATATCCCAAAAAATTAACCTGACAAAGGGAGTCGTCTTACATTCAGAATTGGGCTATATTCGGCCTAATGTGGGTATGTATGTATGTACTGTACATGTAATGCTTGTTTTACTTGACTGTTCATGTGTTGTTCCACAGGGGGGAGCTCTTCTGGGTGAAGTGAATGCCTTGCACACTGCATTTCCTGAAAACCCCAGTGAACAGTACAAAACACAGTGCCAGATTGTTCTGGAAGGCCTGGGTCTTGAGCACCTCCTACATGCTGAACTTCAGAGACTTGACCGGTAAAACGCCTAGCCATCTTTTTTTGTTCCTCCAGTTAAGACAAGGCCCCTGTTTTTGCTGTTACCAGAATGGCAATGACCAAGTCGCAATGTGTTTGTTACTTAAGTGTTACTACTAAGTGTTACTAATGTGTTCTGTTGTAGTAGTGTAGCACTATGGTAGTCTTTTATATGATTAACACAGCGTTCCTCTGATAGAACGATGCATTTCATGAGGCTACGATACGTGCATGATTACAGCATGACTGATTGGCATGACTCTCTAATACAAAAATAGCTTTTTTTTATTTTACATGGTCAGTCACAATGCAGGCCTTTAATGTGACATAATGCCAGAGGTGTAACCTCCACTTATCATTGTTGTGAATTAAGTTGAACCCACAGACACTTTTGGCGCAGCTAATTACACAGTAAACTCAGAGACCTCAGAGGATAATTGACGGTTTGTCACTGTCAAGACAGCAATCGTGAGATTTAAGGCAATTTTTTAAAAAATGTTGTAAATGTTTTATTACAGGCTCAAGAAGAGCACCTCTGGAGACTCAGGAGAGGGGAGCGGTGACGACAAGGGTCCACCGAGCGCCATAAGCCCGAGACAGGCAGGCACACAGCACCAAGACTCCCAAGACGGTCTGGGCTGGTTCCACTCTTTGCATCAGCAGGACGTTGTGGAAGAGACACAACCATCTTCCCTCCCA
Source organism: Engraulis encrasicolus (assembly GCF_034702125.1). Taxonomy (NCBI): domain Eukaryota; kingdom Metazoa; phylum Chordata; class Actinopteri; order Clupeiformes; family Engraulidae; genus Engraulis; species Engraulis encrasicolus. The sequence continues at coordinate 5,448,573 of NC_085874.1, forward strand.
ATACCACCAACACCACCACCCAAACCACTTCCACCAGCGCGGATAGCAACGCGTCCAAACTCCACTATGGAACTACGGCCACCACAGAGGCAGCAGCAGCAGGGGGAGGAGGAGGGGCACCCGACCCACGCTGGTGCCCAGCAGCATAGGGAAGAGGCTGGCAGCACCAGGAACACGCTGGCAGGAAAAGTAATGGAGAAGAAGAAGAGTGGGCAGGAGGAGGAGGAGGAGAAGAAGCAAAGAGGGCGGAGCGAGAGTGAGAGAGAGAAGCAGCAGCATGTGGCCGTGGTGGCGAGTGACCACAGCAGTATGTCATCCGAGTCTGCCGCTACCTCAGGCGATCCTGACTCCGTGGTGCTGCGAGTTTCCAAGAAACTCCATCGGAAGCGCTTGAAGGAGCGCATGTCGGAAACCGAGCCGCCCTCCCTAGTGCACCAGGAGGGTGTGTCGCTACCCCAGTCCTCCGGGGGAGCTGTATCCGACAAGCCTGACCTGCTGGATGAGCTAGACCAGCTTTTCTCCTCCTCCTCAGCGGATCCGTTGCCAACGCACAGCAGCACGCCCGTCGCGGGAAAGAGGCGTCCATCAAGAAGAGCCGGCGACCCTTTTTCAGCTGCTGATCCTTCCAGCGACGGCGAGGACCTGCAGAGCAAATTCACAGGCTTCGCTTTTAAGCCCAGGGACAGAATGCATCACACAGATGCCCCACAAACTAGCAAGATCGCCGCCAACCCACCTCCTAAACCTGTTGAGTCAACTAGTGTGAGGAGAGATGGTGTTGAGAAGAAGGCAATGGGTAAGGGACCTGATGGCAAACAGTCTTGCTCTGCTGAGGAGAGTAGCTCTAAATCACCAGCAGATGGCGCCCACAGTACAGACAACAGCAGCAGCAGCAGGCTCAGACTGAGGGCTCTGTCTGAGGCAGCGGCAGCCAATGAGCAAGCTCCTGGAGGAGGGGGGTCACGTGACCGGGCAAACCGAGAAGAAAGAGGAAGTGTTGCTGGTGCTGTATCGGTTGAGTCGGGTGTAGCAGGGGGGTCAGAGGTGAAGCGTCGTCAGCGGCTGCTGCAGAGGCTGAGCTCCATGACGACAGCATCGGTGGCGGTGGTGGAGGGCAAAACTGCGACGTCGGCATGTTTTGATGATGATAACGATGGTGGTGGTGTTCCACCTGCATCAGACACTCACACTTCTTCACCCTCCACCACGGTCACTGCTACCCCCCGAACCCCTGACCAGAGCAGGGCCAAAGTCGCATCCACCACTCTCGCCAAACTCTCCCGCTTCTCTTTCCTGGCCTCGCCGTCTCCTGAAAAGACGACCACCAACGCCACTGTAACAGTAGCACCGGAGACAACAGCAACTTCACACAGCAAGCCACACAAAGCAATATTATCAGACAGCACCAATACAACAACACACACGCAAACGCACAAACCCCCGTCAGCACTCACAGCAACAAACAGAAGTGCAATATTATCCTCGACGGACAATAGTCTGCATGCAAAGCGGCCGGGGGGGAGCACAACTCATGCGCAGAGCATACTAATCAGCACCAAGACAGACAACCCCATAGAGACGCTCACAGAGCCACAGAAAACAACGGCCACAACAGTAGGCGCAGACACAGGGACTCCCAGTGCTAAGCAGCCGGTGCCAGGGGAACCAGGGAACCCCAACAAGAGGAAGTGCTTTCAGCTGGGATCAGGATCCGGAGCTGGAAAACCGGGCCTTTTCTCCGGCCTGTCCCTCTTCAGCTCAGCTGATCTGGAGGACGATGACTCCTTGCTGGATCTGGAGTGGAGTGATGACGGGCCGAGCAAGAGAGCCAAGATGTGAATTTCAATCATTTCGATCGAACGTTTTTCAGGGGGGGGAGAACAAAGGGAGAGGGGGGAGACTGGGTATTGGACTGAGCAAACAAGCAAGAGTACATAATTACTGGAATTATGAATACCACCAAAAAGATGTATTTTTGGCAACACTGTTGCCTTGATTTAACCGAGATACAAGACATTCTTCTAAACAGCATCTGCTGGTTCATTAAGGACATATCAATTATCAAATTTCAAATATGGAAAGATGAAGATGAATTATGTTTCTCTTTTTGTTACACAATTACAATATAAAAAAAATACATCATCTTGTAATGACTTTCATCTCTTGCAATTTGCATTAAATTCTACCACTTAAAAATGAAATGTGCTTGCGTGTCACGAGAGAGTGAGCGAGCTCGTGCATGACTGTATGACCCATGTACATATGACATTACATTAATTGATTCTTTTATCCTAAGACGATTTATAGTTCTTAAAGTACAAGGTATCACAGTAGTTACAGGCCATGGAGCTTTGTGCGGTTAGGTGCCTTATGCCCAAGAGCACATCATCCATGGATGACGGTACAAGAGGACAACCACCACAATCTTTCTATTGTTATGGAATTCAGATCTGCAACCTCCTGGTCACAGGACTAACTCCCTAACCTTTTGAGCACAGCTCCCAGACACACTTTCAATAGCTTTGTGAATTACAGACCTTTACAGACAATGGAGATGAGCTCACAATGAATGAATGAATGAATGAATGAAACTTTATTGTCATTGTACAGGTACAACGAAATTGGTAAAGTGCAGATGCTCACGGTGCTTAAAAATCAACAAAGAAACCTATATATATACTGTATAAAAATAATTCAGATTTTAAAAAGTCAGCTGTGCAAAATTAAGTGTGTAGATTGCTTTTGGATAAAAACTGTCTTTTAGCCTGTTTTGTACCCAGAGCCCTGTAACGCCTGCCTGATGGCAGCAACTCAAACCGTTTATGTCCAATATGGTAGGGGTCTCTGATGATTTGCTTGGCTTTCTTTAGACAGGAATGAGGAAAAATAACTCAAATCAATATGGAAGATGAATGACCCTTGAAATACGAAGCAAAAGCATTTTGTCTGACGCCATCTCTGTTCCAAATTTATGCTTGGAATAGTATCGGTTTGCTTCAGCGCAGGAGATGAGAACATGGCTGTTGTCATGGAGACAATTGAGGCCATTCCTCAGGGATGTTTTAGAAGTGGAGCTGAGAAGCTAATAGGATCAAGTGAAGCCCGTGGTCTAGTTCAGAACCAGCACAGAGAGCATTGCTTGGTAAATGTTTTTTTTTTCCCTTCTTTTTATTTGTAAAAGTTGTTTGTCAGATATGCCAGTAAATGCTATCATTGAGGCAGCCGTAGCTCTAATGGTTAGGGAGTGGATCCATGAATCAAGAGGTTGTAGGTTCTGTATCTGATGGCCCCAAACTGTCTGGCTCTGATGGCTGGGGAGGTGTACTTGTTAATTTAAAAAAAAAACCATCATCTACCGATGTCTTGGCATCCTTTTCAAATTCTGCCATAATTGAATGATTGTTTCATTTTCTGATTGTTTGCGTTATTATCATCTTCAAATGTCATATTAAAAACGAAACAAAAATGTACTGTGACTAAAACCTTGTCGTAGTCACTAACATCCTTGGTGGGCTACCTGGTGCCCGCAGGTGCCACATTGGTGACACATGTTCCAGATCATGGCTGACGTGCCCTGGGGCTTGGAAAAGGTACCTAACATTGCATTGCTTCAGAGACTATAATCCAAACCCTCCATGCTAAATAACTCTTAAGTCACTTTGGATGAAAGTGTCAGTTAAGTGTAATGTAATGTAAAAAGGCGAAGCAGTAATTGGTATGCGCTATATTTAAAACAGGGCACCACTGTCAAGGGCAAGGCCCCCATGGCCTGCCAAGGTAATATGCTGTGGGTCCCTGGCCCTATGTACCCAGCTCTGCCCCTAGCTAGGGATCTGTAATATGTGAACTCTCACCAGAATGTGTTCCACCTTCCTTCAAAACATCCATCTGGAGTTATGCCATAGGTGTAGGTCTTCAAATGTGTGGTTTAACCCATTGTGTCCTGGAGACACACATACACTGCATTCAGTTTCTTGAGATTTTAGCTGTTTTATTGAATGAACACATTCTAAGACTAAACGAGGGTCCTAGCTTTTAAATGCAACTCATTTCATGTTTGTATGTCCTTCGGAGGCTGAGATATTTAGGATTTAATAGGCAGAGGGCACCCTTTCCCAAAAAGGGCTTAGGACAAAATTGGTTTAAAAAAAAGAGTCCTTGCACGTGATTGGGGAAACACTTGTCTGACATTTTCAATGAACTGCTACTTTAACTACTCATAGATTGGAAAACACCATTAAAATTATAGATTCAATGTCGATGGGTGAATCCATGTGAGCGCCTATTGTTGCTGAAACAACTGTAATGTTTTACTTATTTCCCCCCTTCTTCACTATGCTGAAAATTTGACCAAGTCACATCTCTGAAAATCATATAAGGTCAAATTATACCTGCCTTTTTAATGTTTTAATCATAACTTGTGTTACACAAGATGTGGCTGATTCAAACTGTGGGTGACCCCTTTAAAATATGAACCTGTATTGCTACATTTGAACCAAATAGCTGAACATTAATGTATTTCTTGGTATTGCAATATCCTCACAGTATTTGTGTTTTTCGTAAAAGCATCTTAGGCGCTTTCCCAAATTCCAAAATGCGAGGACCATCATTATCGTTATTTGTATATCAATATCTCAGGTTGCGGGTTAAAAAAAGTCCTACTTTAGAGTGGACTGATCTCATGCATTAGCTCCAGGTCTACTCTGAACATGATTTATCCTGTAATATTATTGACCTCTTCCGAATGACGTACTCAGTATTATTGTGGGATAAAGTTTGTTGGGTGGGGTAGGCCTGTCTGCACTGTAGTGTAGTCAATGGCAGACAATGAGGGTGCCTTGCCTTGAGTGGCATGGTTTTATTTGGAAATGTGGTTTTGTGGGTTACAGAAGTGGGGTGAGCCGGAGGTAAGATGAGGAGGTAATGGACTCAAGCATCCTGCTGACCCGGCACGAGTCTCATCAATAATGGACTCTTATTGATTTAGTATTTCATCCTGCACCAGGCAGGAGTTGTGTGTGTGTGTGTGCTCATGGGTGCTCGTAGTGTCTGTTGCTTGTTTCTCCAGGGCCCCTCCGATGAAGATGCAAGATTCAAGGTCATGTTTTTCACTCATCTACAGTGAATGTTATATACGTACAGGTATGTACAGTATTTCACACACAGAGATATGCACTGTATTTCATCCTGTACAGGGAGATGGATGCCTGTGTGCCGGATACCGTTTCTTCAGGCCTCTTCATACTATACATAGAAGTTGACTTCCTGCCCCCCCCAAAAAAAAAAAACGTGTTGAAGATGGGAGATTTAGTCATTCATTGATTTTTCAGTGTGTTAGCCTTTGTTTTTTGCACAAGTTGTGGCAGCTTAGAGTATGCAGTACAGAACATTATTAAACATTCCACTGAAAAACATATTTTGCTCTCTTTTTCAGTGGTTTTGGCTAATGCTGACCGAATAATTTAGGGGGTGAGTGAGTGCAGTCTTTTTTTTCTTCTTTTACAGTTGTGAAGGGGAACCTCCGAGAAGGAAGGAAAATCTGCTTATTCAGGAGGTGGGGTACAACAGCTCTTAACCACCAGCTCTCCACAGCAGACTGTTTTGACAGCTAAGAAACGCTTGAGAGCAAGCAGACTGTTGTGTTTGTGTCAGAAGCATATGTTTGAGCACATGGATAGTTAGACATGATGATGGTCGCTCTGGTTCTTCTCAAGTGCTGCAGCAGAAAGGGGCTCTCTGCTGTTGTGCCTTCTTGACTTCACAGTTGAGCTTTCTTCATTTGGCACCTTGCCCTCCTCGGATTGTTCTTGGAAACTGTGGCATGGCGTGTGATCCAACCCTCTGAGGTAAGTCCAGGCACTAGAAAAAAGCAAGAAAATGGAGGAATGGAGGCAGGCATTACAGCGCCTTTGTTTGCGAAGACTAAATTTAGTCATGAATTCAAGCAGTCTCTTCCTGACCATTTGGATTTCACTGCTCAAGTGGAAAAATAGCCTGTATAGTCTATAATCTATGGTGTATATAGGCCTACTCGCACTGTTTTCAATGTGTTTTGAGGTTTGCCCAGGTGTTCAGAGGTGCTGAAGCCTCTTGTACGTACTCCATGTACAGTCAGCTCAGCTCCAGACCATCAATCACAACAAGGTTATGTAACCACAGCAAAAGCATCTCAGGAAAGCATGTTGTTACAGGTTGCTGCACACCACAAATGTTGGAGGGAGGCGATCCTGATGAAATTGATTGACGACAGATTTGCTACCAGGTGTGTGCTTTCTTGCATTAAAATATGTGATCAATGACATTCAGTACATACTTCTTTGTTTGTGTTATGTATGTGTGTTATGTGCTCCTGTCAAGCAGAGGTAAAACATTGGGCAAACATATTCATAGTTAATAACAAAGTGGAATGCAAAAACTTAGCTGGGGTGTTTATTTGTTTTCCCTTTACAAGGAGAAAAGTAAAACTGCTCTTCGTTGAACAGTGTGGACAATAACTGTAGCCTGAGGTCTGAGGGGGGGGGGTCATTTACCCCTGCACACAGGGCCGTCCTGTATTGATGTTTGGGGCCCTATTAGGACCTTGGCAGGATGTCTTGGAGGCCCTATCAGTCTTTTGCCCTGGGGCCCTGTGTGCTATGTCTTCTCTGGGAGGAGTATTGATCCCTAAGTGGTGCCTGTGCCAGGGGCAGACATGCCTAAAGTACAGAAGATGTAGAAATGAACAAAACATAAAAATCCTCATTGGATACTGATTAGGTACAGTGCAATAACTGGTGTAACAGCCATGTCATATCCTATTTCGGGCCACTTCAAATTCATCCGAGTACTATGAACCACAAACCCCTGCACTTTAGTCCTAAATTGAAGGCAGCCTCCTTTAAAACAGACCCCACCTTCTCTAGATCCCCTGAATATAACTTAATTGTATTGCAAATGTATTTTCTAGGATTCCATAACAAAATATGTCATATATCATGTGAAGCTGCATAACATTAAAATTACATTGGGGGGCGGATAAAATCGCCTCAAGGGCCGCAAATGGCCCTCGAGACATAGGTTCCCCACCCCTGTCTACGTCATATATCTCTGGTCAGGGGTACGAGAAGGCCGTATAGCAGGACCTTTAACACCATGAAACGGGGCCACAGGCTCAAACCTAATAGCAAACAGGTTGTCCCCTGGAGACAAGCCACCCTTGCTCACACACACTGATTTTTAATAGACTCTGTTTGACTGCAGTTGATCCAGGGGCTTTGATGTTTCTCCCCCTCTGAGACGGGTCAAAGGATGTGAGTGTGTTTGACATCAGAGCAAGGTACTGTATGTGAAACGTTAGTCCTTATGTTGTGTATTTGATTGAAAGAAGAAAAGAAGTGCATCTGTGTGTCTTTTTTCTAGTTACGTTTACTTGTCTGTCTCCCGTCGATGCATCTGATGACAACACAGAAGCGTGTGGAATTACCTCTTTGTTGCAAGGCAAATGTGGTCAAAGTGTGCCGGTTCTCAAATTCTCAGCTCAATTCAAGTCAAATGAGTCCGAACACTAGATAGAAGGCCACCGGCTGAGCTTCCCTTTTACATTTACCAACAGTATGTACTACCATTTACCTATACTAACCTCTCATGTCAGACAAATATGTTCGCAGTACATGTGCAGTGTTCATTTGACTCTTAGAATCTAACTAATTGGTCTCAAAATGTTGCATTGACACTGCAAAATGCACTGTGTGTGATATGACCCGTTTCTGCCGGGGAGAAAAAAGCACTTGGCTTGAAATACATCCGGTATAGCTACAGCACATTTCAAAACTAACCTGAGCGGCATTTGGAGAGAAAAGGCCATTGGCTGAGCAGTAAGTTCCGTGTCTCCATGCTCAGTTTCACTTGCAACGTTCACCTCAGCACTGCACTTCCTCCACACACAGTAGCTTCTGCACTGGCATGAAGTGCACATGCGGAAACCAGAGGGTGAGTCTGAAATATCTTATGATATGATATATACGTATATATGATTGTTGAAATCACCAACTTGTTTGTCATGAAGCTTTTTGCCAGGTGGATTTTTAATGGAGGTGCATGTTAAGGGCCTGTGATTTCACCTCCAAGTTTCAACAGTTGCTTGTTTTATTTGTGATTGGGAAAATATTCCTTGTAGGACTACACATACAACACACACTTTCTTTTTTCAAAAGCTTTGTAGAAGACGGATATGTGGTATTGTCTCTGTGCTTAACTTAAATGTAACCTTCTGCATCTGTGTGATTCATCTGTGATACGTACGGTATCAAGCCCTCACAGGAAGTTTGTATTGAGGTGGCGTGAATAGCCTGTCTGGCGGAAGTTTGTATATCTGTGTCATATAGATCAATACATATCCTCTTTTATGTGGGGACGTAGCTGCAACTGATATGGGAGTAACAGTAATAGCAAAGGTGTAATTACATGGATGTGCGTGTGTGTGTGTGTGTGTGTTAGAGAGAGAGAGAGAGAGAGAGAGAGAGAGAGAGTGTGAGTGAGTGAGTGAGTGAGTGAGTGAGTGAGTGAGTGAGTTAGAGTGTGTGTGTGTGTGTGTGTGTGTGTGTGTGTGTGTGTGTGTTAGAGAGTGTGTGTGTGTTTAGTTACGCTGAGACTGGGCCACTCGTTTCCTGACCTCGAGACAGGAAATGGAGGGGGAGGGGAGTTGGGCGGGAGTTGCCTGCTTGGAGCGGCTGATAACATGAAAACACAGATTCAATCCTGACGCCACGCTTGTTTCACTAAGGTCCCTATGGCCTACACTTTCAACACAACAATCTGGGACTCTGTCACATAGATGGCATGTCCTAGATTGACACAGGCGTCATAGGGTGACTACATGCGAGATGGGTTGAACAGTCAACACACGAGAGAGAGAGAGAAGCTGCTGAGAGGAAATGTTTTTGTTTTTGGTGAGAAGTGAACTACTTGTTAGTCAGGAGTCACCCACCGGGGGCTGTAGAAGTTCAAAGGGGCCAGTTATCCCGGGCTCAGAGAAATGGGGGGCCCAGCTTTGTGTATTCTCAATGCATTGCATGTATTGGATTAGGGGGTCCTGCAGATGAATTTGTCCCGGGCCTGGCCAAAGCTGCTAGCAACCCTGCTCACACTAGCAGTAGATTAAAAAAAAAAAAAAATCTGTGTTGTACTGAAGTATAGCCTACTGCAGTGCTGTAGTTTTACAGCAGTTTTGCTGCAAATTAATATAGTGCTTTGAACACTAGAAAACGTCATACTCCATATGTCCACACTTCATATGGGCAACTTTGCTCCGTCCATAAAACCATGCAAATGTGAACAGTGTGCGGAAGCTTTCTTTGCTTCAACTTTGCTCCGTCACAACACACACAGCATACACTACAAATAGGTAGCTACGTCACAGAACAGGCATTCACTCTGGAAGAAAGTACCGTTTCTACTACCAGCCATAGAAATTCGGAGTGTTTTTCTTCCCGTTGTTGGCCTCTGAAGGACTTGTTTTGTCTTCCGCCTCCCCCCAAAAATTCCCTGTCTGCAAGCTAAAGGTTTTTATTTCATGCAATATTTGGGGGGTGAGCAACAGACGGAGATTGTCAACAGAATGAAACGTGGTCTTTGTTACACAACTGAGCCATGACCCCTCTCTCTCTCTCTCTCTCTCTCTCTCTCTCTGCCTCTCCCTCTCCCTCCTTCTCTCTTTCTCTCTCTCTCTCTTTCTTTCTCTTCCCGCTCCCCACCCACCCCCGGCCTTAAGTTCATTCATGTTGCCAAATTTGACATGTAACAAAATAAACAATGAAAGTGATAACAGATAACAGATATTGAAACGATACCATAAATAGGTCAACAAGCAGTCTAGAATGTAGACTGAATGTTGGAGTATTCTCCCTCTCTCTCTCTCTCTCTCTCTCTCTCTCTCTCTCTCTCTCTCTCCTCATCCCTCTCTGTCTCAGCTCGTCTTCAGGGAGAGAGCAGGCCTCGCTGCGCTCCTCTGAGATCCCCCTGTTGTCGTGGAGACCAATAGCGGTGTCACGCCGTGCCAGGCATCTGCTTGCTGTTTGTGCATGTCTGCTTTGTCCACACACACACACACACACACACACACACACACACACACACACACACACACACACACACACACACACACACACACACACACTTGTCGTGCTATCTTCATGAGGACAGTTATTGACACATTACAATATACAGTAAGAATGCCGAGCTGTGTCCAGACCAAACTCATCCATTATCCCTATAACCTTGCACTGTTTTCCATTGCCAAGACAACACTGCTAATACTGTAGCTGTGTGGAGAGGACCAATTTTGTGTCTTTTTTTCTAGTGTTACATGCACACACACACACACACACACACACACACACACACACACACACACACACACACACACACACACACACACACACACACACACACACACACACACACACACACACAAACTTTCACTCATGTGCAAACACATTTACATTTACAGGTGGTGCTTCTGTACAAGCTCCTGCTTGAGTTCTGTTTCTGCTATGTGATGGGCGGGTACAGCTTATAAAAGAACAACGGGTTACACAATAGTGACATGCGAGGACGCAGGACAACGATGGCAGTCAGGGAGGCCACTTAGTCAGCTTCTTCAACATACAGTACGTTTAGGCAGCTAACTCTGGACTGTCCAACATTACCAGTGAAAGCTGATTTTATAATACAAGTGTTACCTACGTATGCACAAAATAATAATTATCTTCATATTACAAAAATGAGATGTGTAATAGATTTCAATAAAATGGACTAAAAGCAAATAAGATGCGTACAACTGAAGATGTGAGGTCACCGGGTATAGATACAGCACAATACGGCATCCAGTGAATCCTAGTTAACTCTACATTTAAAGAGAAAGAACAGAAACCTCCATGCTTGTTTGCTTTATGTGGTAATACTATAGAGAACCTTTTGCCATTTTCAGTCTTTTGTTTGCACATCTCTCAACATTGCCTAAAAAGCCAATGTCACATTCAGACACTTTCCCCATGTAACCACCCTCCGCTTCATTTTTATTTTAAATGCAAACCCCTCTCAACCCGTACCCTGGCCCTTTACTGTAATCTTCTCAATTGTTATAGCCATGTATCATTGTAATGCAACTAGACAGAATCTGGATCGTACCCAGATGTTAATGTTATCCTGTATGAGGTTTTTGGCCTGAACTCCCTGCCATAACTGTTTGGGTAATGTCTCTGGTATGAAGCTACTTTTGATTGGGCAATGCTGTTACAGTACACACCCCAGGGAACAAAAGTAAAATAAATCAACTCGTGAGGCACACTGCTTTACTTCACAGTATCAGAAACATTGACAGGCATCTTTGCCTTTTCTAGTCTTATACCTCACTGAACCATTTTAAGGCACCGTACAACTCAAAAGTTACAAAAGCAGTCAAACTCAAACTTCTACATTCACTTGCGTCTTCTCATAGGCTACTTTTAAAAAAATATTTTTTTTGTTGCTTTTTTGACTTTATTTGATAGGACAGTGTGAGAGGTGGACAGGAGGCGAATTGGGAGAGAGACGGGGAGGGGTCGGCAAAGGACCAGGGCCGTGAATAGAACCTGGGTCAGCCGCATGGCAGGCGAGTGCCCTACCAATTGGCCACGGCATAGGCTACTTAACTTTACAAAAGTTTATTGCACAATTCCCCAAACAAACGCATGTCAGCCGACCTCTGTGTGTGGACCAACACTAGACAACACAAGGGCTCCACTCACATGAGGCCACGTACTTGAGGCCAACACTGCCGCATGGGTAAGCCCCATTAGGCTGCCTGAGTAACTTTGCTGTGCCATAATTAGTCCTCAGTGTGGACAGACACAGGAAGCCTCATGCAATTAATTGATCTCGTATGGGTGATTGAGCTAAGATAATATTGTACACAACTAATTATAGGGTTTTTTTTCACTGTGCAGTACAAATATGCTTGCTCAAAAATAAATAAATATATTGAAACAAAAATAATCTAAACATGGACAAGGCCTATACAGGGATTGGCAAAAAGGAGCCCATTTTTATTCCATTCATATAAGTAACATATTCAACATTTATAGGCTATTGAAACATATCTGAATTGTACAGTAAATGTTTGCTTACTCATATGGCACATAGCCTATGCTTCTTATTTCCCTTATATACATAGACTTGTAAAGTCATTGAATCACGACACACGTTCCATATGTGACAAGCCACAAGAAAATAGCTACGTTACAAGAAATCAACTACGTTAGCTAATTTGTTTTTTGTTGTGCTACAATTTCCCATTGTCAACTACTCAAGTTGGTAATTAACAAGCTAACAAGTACGCTTTCGAGAAACACAGCCTTGGTTTGTCTAAAAGCATACCTTTTGTCTTTAAAAGTTCTTTTCTATGGGCGAGAGTACGTTTCAGAGGAGCTGAGTTTTCTACTTTAACCCCTTTGCGCAGTACTATGGCTCTCTGTAATGTCATAGCAATGTTGTTATGATGTAGTTAAGCATTTTCAGCAAGTGAATAGGGTCGCCGGCGAAGTGAACACATTCAAAAGGCCACACATTCATGAGATATCACCATATTACCATGTATAATGTTAATATATTACGTCATGGAAAGCTTAATCTTAGAATCTGAATGATCAGAATGTATGATTAACTCAATAAGCCCCCGGGTCTACTTCAGACCTGTTGTCTTGTGGCCATGTGTTTCTTTTAGGTATTGGGGTGCACTGTTGTTCGGAAAGCAGACTGCTGAGTAAGTGTGTTGTGCTGGTGCTGGGTGGGAATGCCTGTGTGTGTGGTGGTGATCTCCCAGGTTACTCTGCTGGACTTGCTTTGTCAGTGACATGAGAGTGTGGCACCTGTTTCCTGCCATGCCTACAGTAGCTAACCTCTCCAGCTGGTGAACACTTGGTGAACTGGTGAACTCTTCCATGGGATCTCTTCATGTCTGCATTGCAGTTTAATTAATTGAGAGAGGGAGCGTGTGCGTGCGTGTGCGTGCATGGCTGGACTGGCCATATGGCACACAGGGCATTTGCCCGGTGGACTATTGAACATTTTGGCCTGGACTTCCTCTTTACATAATGGTATCAGTCCTCATGCCACTACAGCAAACCTCTCTGAGTCAGATTTGAATGTTAATTGCAGTCAAGTAACTCATATTAGATGACTGAAATTGTTGTCACAGACTTTGTTGTCTCTCCCAATGCCCTGGCGGACGGGTCTTGGCTGAAAATACCTGGCCTGATTTTTGGCCCAGTCCAGCCCTGTGTGTGTGTGTGTGTGTGTGTGTGTGTGTGTGTGTGTGTGTGTGTGTGTGTGTGTGTGTGTGTGTGTGTGTGTGTGTGTGTGTGTGTGTGTGTGTGTGTGTGCGTAAGCAATAGCCATACTCTTTGACATTCAGTTCCCCAAACAGACAAGTTATTAGTGCTACCTTCCCCATTGGATTGGTGTGGCCTTATCTTGCATTCAAAATAAACACACAATACAATTTCTGGGAAGGACAATGCAGTTTACCGATACCCTACTTCCAATTTTGAAATCCAACACAGAACTTAAAATTTAACAAGTTGCAATTCTGTCTCTACAGCATCGCAAGCCATGTGTGTCATGCAAAATGTCAAGAAAGAGGAACTCTGTGGTTCCCGAATGTTTTGAAATCATGCTTTCTGCAACGGTTGACATCACAATGACTCAGTTATTTAGCAATGAGCTGAAAAGGGCCCTTTTACAGACTGAGAAAAATACAATGTATATGACATATATTTTTTTGCAACATTTGATGTCACAAATGCTCTGCAGGATTTTTAACACTAACTTCAACGGGAGCTGTCAAATGTTTGAGTAAAATTCTAAAAGGCCAAAGAAAGAAAAATCCTTACCCACCCTCAAAGGGTTAACGCCTTAGATGTGCTCATACGTCATTGTGTCTTAAATCTGTTTTGTTTGTTTGGTTGGTTATTTTAGCTTTAGTAAGTTGAATTCACTTGGATCACAATTTTCTCAAATCCCACTGGTTGTTTTTGCAGAGCTTATTTGAGCATGTTTTCCTCACCTTTACTGAAATGGTGAGGTCAGGTCACTGTGGTCTCAGGGCCTCAGTGCATTCCTCTTTTAGGCTAACTTAACTGTAGGCCTATGGCTAGTACACACACAGCCAGAAGACAGGTGCCGGGATACTTTGCATGTCTCTTTAAATAGTTTTCTGCTTTTCAACTGAACATGAGCCTGGTCCAATTTTCCAAAGGTCTGCACACCACACCATTATCACCATCAAGACAAGACTACAGCCTGTGTGAGAGCTGCCATAGGCTTTGCATTAAAGATGCATTATAAGATTTACCTTGCTGTCTTCAAACTTGTCATGGTGCGGCCCAATTCTGGCAGTTTATTTTGGCCTAAACAGAAAAATAACAACAACAACAAAATCAGAAATTCAGACCGTCAGATTATTTCATACCTGTTTCCTTTCTGTATGGTAGCCCACATGAAGATGGACCCCATCACACCTAACGCACAAAACAAAGCTTCTTTCTCTCTTTCTTTCTTTCTTTCTTTCTTTCTTTCTTTCTTTCTTTCCTTTAATACATACAGGCAGAGGCGATTCTAGGGTCAGGTGGGGCCCCAAGCGAAAATTCAAAGGAATGAACATTTGAAACAAAATTGCCACTACTGTAGTAAAGCGTGAGCTGTTATTCACCATCCCTGGGCTTGGGGGCCCCAAGCGGCTGCCTGCCTTGCCTGGTGACAAGATGCTCCTCTGCATATAGGCCTATAGTCTAATTTTTCCACACCGAGGCCTATAGGTTCTATCCTGGTGAACCAGTAGCCTGTAAGTAACAGGAAATATAGGTTCACCCAGGTCATATATTTCACATGTACACAGCACGCGGCACGCCTTGATAGTTTACACAGCGCACGAGAAAGACTTTGCATGAATGGCTATTGCAAGTGACTTAGGTGGCGCGCTTTTGGTTGCTGCCTGGTCTGGCTCTGCGACAGCGGGAGCCCCAGCCAGCAGCATCGGGCCGAGTAGGAGGAGACATGCTCTGATTGAGCAGAGCAGAGAGAGGAGCCTGGCCTGCCTGCGTGCATTCAGTGTGATATCACATCCTTACGAGCAGAGCATTGCCGTTGCCAGCGAGACGTCAGTATATCTTGCTCAACCCTTCAAAGATTTCCTACTCATGGATACCGTTTAGGATATAACGTTGCGTGTTGTTAAATTTGGACGCTTTGGGTTTCTGTTTTCCCCCGACTGAAATGATAGCTAGAATGCCAGCTCACAGCATGTAAGTATGGGCCGCACTTAGCGAATCCCCCATCTCGGCGGGCTCACGTTTTATTTATTCGGTTTTATCCCCAAACGGCTACACTGTCGCTCCTTTAACAATGTGGGGAAGAAACGAGTTCGAAGATGGATATGAAGCTTTCAAAACAGGTAAGATGTTTTACAGTCGCTAGCCCGTAACGCTAATACACGGCACAAAGGACCGTCTTCATGATGTGGGATAGCTCGCCCAAAACTCAGTTTGATGCCCGCTGATTGTAATAGCGTGCTAGCCACGTAACTGCAATGATTCACTTTTGTAATACTAGCAGCATAAATGATAAGTTAGCTGGTATTCCCGCTGTACCTGTTTACAAAAGTGAAGGGAACCACTCTTTAAACACAAAGCAGTCGAACAAGACTGACCCGTTTGTTTTCGCTTTCTAGTTAGATCACATTCGTTTGACATAAAATTCTCGTGCTGTGTTGAGGTTATGGGGGTTTAAATCCCTGCCCTCTGCTTATGCACCAACGACCATGATGATGGTCAACATTGATAACACTAGTGATCATAAACTATAACTGCGAAGCACTACTGAATTTACAAGTTGATTAAATAAAATACACAAGCAAGCAATAAACACACAGCGCATTCTTCAAGAACGCTTCAAGTGCAGCTCAGATGCTAACATGAAAACAGCCTTAGGACACCATGCGTCGTTGTATTATTGGGTCACTAAAACATTCTCTGGTCGATTTTCAATCGCACATTGCTAATTCGTGGATGTGTGTGGAATGGACACAAGGTGACCATAGTCCTTTCAAAAGGCACGCCGTGTGAGGTCCTTCGCGTCCGTCAACCCCTGAAAGAAATCCTCATCACTCGCAGTTGTCTTGATGAAGGCTACAGTATTTCTATACAGTAGCCTATTTGGGGATGCCTGCTCAACATTTTGTGCCTACACCAACTCTTGGTAGAAGGCACTGCAGCGTCACCCACACAAGTCTTTTAATAATTTATCTCATATTGCATAACTGCTGGTGGCAGTGGCACATTTGAAGAGCCACCAGAAGGGCTGTCACTGTGTAGCCACTCAAACTGGATGACATGTCATCCTGTCACTAAAATAGTTTTCTGTGCTAATTGTAGTCATGATGTTGGGGTTTAGTGTACTGTTAGTAATCAAGATGTAAAATAATTAATACCTGCATTCTTTCCTCGCTCTCCCTCTATTCTTCTGTTTTTTGTTTTTTTTTCCCCACCAAATGACAGTGTAGGCCTTTGATTACATACTGTATAGTTAATTGAATGTTTCAACTCTTTGTGGTTGGGCGATGGAGGCTGCTGTGCTGTTCTGTGCTGTGATTTCATGGCCTAGATCTGGCGAGGCAGGGCATGCTATGTAGGCTAATAGTCTGCTCACTCTGATGAAGTGGTCTGAATGATGGCAACCCCAAGCCTCAAGGCTCACTCAGGGACACTGCATGCGGAAAGGGCAGAATACACCATCAGCACAAAGTCCAATGTGATTGGCACACATGTACACATGCAGACATGCACAAAGATGCTGGAATTCTTGTACCACTCCATGGTTTGGTGTGCAAGATGTTGCTAGTCATGTCCATGAAGCATTTATTATGCATTTCGTAGCCCCATAATGCACGCTATACCATTTGAGGCATGCTGTAATAGTCATTGAAAGGTTAATTACCATAGTACTACTCTACTTTGACATAACACAGGTCTTTTAGTAATGCACTGCGACTCGGTCATTGCCATTCTGGTAACAACAAATTTATAACGCCTTGTTTTAATGGGTTAAGTTGTGGTTAACATTTTTGGCTGGTTGCTCATAATAATGTTTCTACATTATGTCATATCAGCAATAATAAACTGCCATTCGTCATTTAAACCGTCATTTAAGAATTAGCAAAAGCAAATAGTTCATTTCAAATTTCTAACCCTTAAAAAGTTGCAATAGTACAAGGATTACAAAGAATTGTCCAAGGAATATTGCATTATTTGGTTATTTGTCACATGCATCATACCAAGAAGTGTAACATGCAGTGAAACTGGAGAGATTCTGATGGCAACGAAGCATGGTGCGGAAAGGCCTAAAACGCACATTCATGTGGCCGCCTGCATGGCAGGCAGTAACTAACTAGGACGACCTTAATGACGAGGCCCTGGATGGATTAGACGCTCGAAATAGATTACAGGCAGATAATGGAGGACAACATGAGGGCGAGAGGGAGAGACCGTATTAGGCAAGACGGACCATTCATACTGGTCAGTAAAGACTACTACTCTCTAAGTGAAAACCTCACCTGGGTGAACGAGGCAGGTGTCAGATCAACCTTAACTGATGTGTGTTAAGTTGAGCTCAGTTCAAGTGCATGACCTGTGAGGTAAGAAGCGAAAAAAAGTTCACCCTGGGCTTTGGGTTAAGATGGCCTTATCGGTATGAAGATGATGAGGATTGCGTAACTGTTTACTGCGTCCTTTTTTCTGGGGGAAAAAATGAGTATTGTTTTTGTTTTTGAAGTCACCGAATCCTGGCAAAGGAATAATTGCACTACATGTGTCTTGAGACATGGATGTGTGGATACACGTTTAAACTTAGCCACGTTGAAGTACCTGCATGCAAAACTGTGTTTAGTTGCTGTGGTATCAATTTGCTTATAATTTGTTAGACCTATATTTGATGCATTGATATTGAACTCTTCCATCACTTACTGTAATGTTTGTGTGGCAGTTATGATCCTATGGTTAGAGAGGTGATAGTTGGATACTTTGTCCAAGGCTGAAATGGTCTTCAACGAGGCAGGCACCTAAACTAACCTCACTAACTGCGCTAGGGACTATCATAATCTCTGTAATAACTGTAAATCGCTCAGGATGGTATCGTCAGATAAGGGTAATGCCAAGTTGTGTGTTTATTTATTTTACTTTTATTATTTGTGCTCAATACCACCATGTTGCCTTGTCTTCATATCACAGTTGGTTAGCTGTTACTCTGCCTCTGTGGTTTAAAGTAAAGTGACACCACTGTACATTTTGTGTACTTTTTTTTTAACAAATTAGGCAAACAGGATTGTTTTTGTCCATATCAGAGATTGTTCTCAGTCATCACTTCATGTGTGTAATAGTCTGTAAAACTTTTTTCGTTTGTTTTTATTAGGCTCTAGTACGTCGTCACCCGGATGGGTACCAGGATGCGAGTCGGCATGGCAGTCCTCCTCCGTGACCACCGGCAGCAGTAACCGTGGGAGACGGCACAGCACGGCCTCGGACAGCGGCGACACCGGCTTCGGCACATCTTGCTCCGACAGTGTGGAAGGTGAGGAGCTGTGGAGTCGTATACTACCCTACTAAACGATTGTTACGTGCAACTGTGGTTCTATGAGTTTCGCATGACCGCCAAGCAGTGCTGAAAGTCAGGAGCAGAGTTGTGTGAAGTAGAAGTACTCTTACAAAGGTAATTACAACACTAGTGGTATACTACATGGTTTCAAGTTTGTAATATCATACTATTAGTGTTGTAATTACATCTGCAAGAAGAGTACTTCTACAACTCTAGGGTGTGTTTCTTGAAGTTGTAGTTGCTAGCCAGTTAGCAACTTGGGTAGTGGATAATGGGAAATTGCATTGCAAACAACAAAGTAACTGACGTAGTTATCAACTATGGTTTCGAAAAATGCAACCCTGGTCAGGAGAACTAGACAAAGCGTTGCGGCAGAAAATGTTTTTGCCTGGTGGGTTGGTTTGGTTGGTCTAGCCTCGCACCATGTAGATAGATGACCCAGCTGGGAGAAATGGGATTTGTCCTCCAATCATGAAGCTCAATCTTTGCAGTGACTGTTGGTTTCTGTTTGAATATGTGTAGCAGTGTAATGTTCTTGTATGTGTGTGTAATCTGTAGTCGTTGGGGTAGCACAGTGAATACCTGCCTGTGCTGGCCTATTGCGTTCAGGTGAGCAGTCTGAGCGCCAAGTTGGTTCCACCCACAATGTCTGGCTTTGAATGATGCAGTACCAGACTAAACTTTTCATGTCATAAGTCTGTCTCGCCAGGTCAAGTTGAGTCATGAACGCTAAAAGGAGGTTTGCTGAAGATGGTTCACCAAGCTGCTTTGTCTTTATAATCCACTAAATATATACCCGCCGCCTGGAAAGCTCTCTAGGATCCTTTTAAACGAATGGTTCTTTGTCAAGGCCCTGTCTCGTTAGCCTTAATGCTTATCTTAATTGGTTTGCCTACCCTACCATGTCATGTAAGGTCTTGTACAACATTGTTGTAGTGTATTTGGATGTAATTGCCGGAAGGAAGTGAAGGGGAGATGGGTAGTTCTGATGAGTCTTTCCACATTAACCTCTTGCCCTCCATGCTGGATTTCTGTTTTGTCAGCCTTTTTCAGATGTTTCAGATGTGGCATGGTTTAGATCCATATCTCTTGTGGATTATTGTAAGGTCAGAAATGGACAAAAGCAGTCTTGTTAAGGATTCAGAATGGTGCGGTTTTTTGAACAAAATCCTAATGCTATTTGGGGAATCTATCTGGTGTAGATTAGGTAGTAAAGAAACATTGGATAATCCAATAGTTAGTTAGGGTGAGTGGCTGATAGTAGACTATATAATAATATTGCTCACATCTTCTGCTTGTTTGGGATTTTGGAATATAGCCTTGGATATCAAAAAGCCTTGGATTTATCAGTTTTGTGAAGGTTAATGCACAGTTCCCATGATCATGTCTATGAACAAACAAACACACACACTTAACTCTTTCGCTTAAGTAACATGTATGAATGCGTTTATCCTCAGAGATGTCCACACACAAGTGCATTTTGTCTTCTCTCTCTCTCTCTCTCTCTCTCTCTCTCTCTCTCTCTCTCTCTCTCTCTCTCTCTCTCTCTCTCTCTCTCTCTCTCTCTCTCTCTGTGCTATGTGGCTTCCCCTGGACAAGGCTGCTAGTCTACATCGCCTTAACTAAGACCAGCTGTCCCTCATAGTGTGTAGTGTAGCCTGGAGGCTGCTTAGACAAAGGACCATAGACATGTAGGTCAGTGCTGAAGAGAGAGGACTGTGCCATGGTTGGATCCACTACAGGTTCATCATTGTTCTGGCCTTCAATTAAGCAAGCAGAAAGGAATAACTTAACATTTCGGCTGTTCTTTTTTTTCTGGCTGGGCTGGCTGCTTTTGAATTATGTGGTTGAAAGATTCAAGTTGGTCTTGAACAGGATTCTGGGTAAAGCGAGAAAGGGCAACAGGAAATGGATTCTTCCCCACCTACCTCCATGTTGCGTTAGTAACCGTGTGGCACCTCTGTGTTATGGGCACCTCCCAAAGGGACTGTTGTTACCGTGGGAATGGTTTGTGGGGTAACTAACTACAGCAAGAGTAGTCATGTGTTCCTAATTGGTCGCCTGGAGCAGGAGGCAAAATCAAGCCGTATCTCATCAGGGCCACTAAATGAAACACTCCCACCACATATTATCCCTGCCCCCTTCAGTCTGGCCTGGTAAACGACTACAGCATCCAGTCTGCATTCTCCCCTCATACTAGCTCTTATCCAGGGCAGCTGATACCTTTGGCCGGGTCTGGGACAAAGTAATCTGATAGGCCCCCCACCTAATAGATACAATATAATGGTGACCCATTTCTGGGTCCCCCATCTCTCTGGGCCCGGGACAAGTGACCCACCCCCCGTTCCCTGCTGTTACCCACAGAAGCTATTCACTAGGTGACATGCTCCCCCTCCATTCAATTATCCATTTCCTGGGGCGTGTTGGCTCATTGGCCTAAAACCATTTCATAAAATGCAGGGACCCCAGGTTAGAGTCCGATGACCTGCAGTCATTTCTAGATTCTTCCGTGTCTTTCCCTCCCACTAATGTCCTGTCACTCTCTTTCACTATCGAATCAATGTAAGCATAAAAACAAAAACTAAAAATACCTTTTGAAAAAGAAAAAATCCTACACATTATGGCTGAGCCTGATCTCATTGGACATGACTTTATAGACCTCAAAAGGCATCTTAACTTGTCCAAAGAGTGAACAGAGGTGGTATCGATCCTCAGTTTTCCAGGTTCAGACCCTTTTGTTGTATTGAATTAGTATGGGGTATGGTAAGACCAGTCTACTTGCCATGCAGCAACACAGAGAGAGTGTTTTTGCCAACTGCTGGTCTCCCTTTCCTCCCTTTTGCCCCTTTTGCGAAGTGGCACTGGCACCCTAACCCAGCCTGGTTTGCCTGGCCCACTGGGGTCAGGCATCAGTGTTCACATTCATGCGGGTCCAAAACCCAGCTCGCCTTGCACACAAAAAAGATTATCCCGGATCGGTGGCACACACAAACGGCCCGAGTGTTCTTTTGTGAGCGAGTGAGAAGCCGATGCTGGCTGAGAGTTCAGCAGTGCACAGCTCCCTAGTCGGCACACTCCCATTGATTGAGGTGGCACGTGGCTCAAATTGATCTCATTAACATCAGTGCAGTGGGGGGAGACGGTTGGCTGACTGGCTGACTGATTGACTGACTCTGCGGTACGGTAGCCATGGCCTTGCAATGCAGACCAGCCTTTCCCTCCACCCCTTACCCCCCTCCTCATAAATTAAGGTCATGCTTGCTGCTTGTCTGTTTCACATGATGGAGCATGCTCCAGTTTCCGGACACCATTTTTGGATCTGTCCAATACCTTATATTGTAGTTTTATATGCATGACGTAGCATGTGATGCCATCCGATCTTGGTTGCAAATGCAAAATGAAAATGTTATGAAATGTGTCTGTCGGCCCTATTGTAAAGTTTTGCTCTTAAAATGTGCATTTTGGATGTTTAAGTGAGCAAAGATCAGAAATGTTGCCATTATGTTGAAAAAATGTTTCTAGAAACGAGAGATTTTTCCAGATTCTTCAACAGTGTGGGCCTTCAAGTGGTTTTGGAAGGTTTTGACATCTGCCTTAGTCACTGGTGCATTTCAACAACCAGGGAAGTAGGGCAATTTTTGCAGTGGCATTGCCATTGTGTGTAGGAAGCATTACATTCGTTAGATCTCTTTGCCAAAAGAGGGAAAGATAATAACTAGAACCACCCAGCACCCCCCCCCCCCCTTTTTTTTCCACACTTGATGTAATTGGATGCCTCCTAGCTGGCTGAGAACCACAGGCACAGAGTAAGCATATTGCAGAGTAAGATCCAACAACCACATTGAGTGAAGTTACTTGCCACAAGCTTTCTGAAATATTGTCAGTATTCGGTTTAGAACAAGTGCACAAATATTTCATTTACATGCGTAGAGTGTTACGCCACTGGAATATTCTCCCGGAATATGTCCAGTTTTGGGATGAAGTTTAACATGACCCAGGGCAATCCAAATAGGCCCTACTGCCAGTACTCTGTTTAAAATAGTAATATTACCTGCATGTAAGTGTTCTCGTTGTCTTGCTTGTCCTTTCACCAAAAGTAAATGGCGGCAACACAGATTTGCCATACTGTACAGTGAAACCTGTACATTTGTTTGAATCCTGTGTCTTTTTTTTTTTAAAGGAATCCCAAATTGGTCTTGTACTATCAATTTTTCATGCATCTGCAGTGGCTGCAAATAATTTTGGCTGTTTGATTTTGATGCCACAATCTCCCATAATAAACCTGTATATTCTAATCTTTATGTTCTCAATATCAACAATATGATTCCTGTTTTTTTCATGAATATGAGTTATTTCTTTATGGGATGCACTATAAACTGTCATCCACAGGAAATGATGGGCTAGTCTGAGCAAATTGAATTATCTGACTTGATATAGTGAGATGACAGCTTTGCAATACTTCAGTGAGTCCCTGCTGAAAGATCTTCAACTGCCACTGTCACGATCAGTTTCCTCCAGCCTTTTTTATTACCCTGTATCGTCTTGCATTTGCCTCCAGGTCCACCTCGCCCAGACCATTTCTATTTCGTTGGGTGGGTGAGTTAGACTCAATGAGGTTTCGACTCAATGTGGGTTAGACTCAATGAAACCGTGTCCCGCCTGCTAAAGTGAGCATTGCAATGATCTCTTCCTGGCCTGGTTGGCGTTCCTTAAGAAAGTAAGTGCATCATTGCCAGGGGGGCCTGGAGCAGGATGGGCCACATTGGGGATTGCCTCTGCTCTGCTCACCAGCACTTTTGGACTTTTTTTGAGCCTCGGCCTGCACTGTGACCCCTGCCCCCCTGCGTGTGCATCTCGCACGTCAGGCTGACGAGAAGCAAGGGGGCAGGTTTCTGCCGTGGGAATGCCATGCGTGATGTAGGGCAGGAATATGGGTCAGCCAGCGTAGCTGTGCCGTGGAGAGGAGGGCGCGGGGGCACCACTGGCTTGGCTTGTTCAGTCAGCTGTAGTCATTCTCAGACTGATGCCAGATCTGCCAGATGAGCCTCTCTCCACACAGTAGTTAACATTCAGAACAAGATTAGAAATTTACAACATTCAGTGTTAGACATGTTCTGTGTGGTGTTCTTTTCCTTTTGAAAATAATAGTAAACTAAATTTGTAAATAAAATAAGATTTTGCCTCAGAAAAACTAAGTAGGTAAATTCATTGATCAAAGGTCGCGACATTGACGAAGGAGCATCCATCTGTGAGCCATCATCTACTGGCAGTGGCTTTTAGTCTTCCTGCCCTCAGACAGAATCATTTACCCCGGGGGTGGTGGGTGTCGGGTAACCCTCTTCCCCTCCTGCCCTCCACCACCCACTGCCCGGTTACTACTGTCTCGAGAGAGGCTGGGGTTCCACTAAGCCTGATAAAAGCCGAAAGGATGCTGGTTTCATGTAACCAAGTTGATCTTGAACATGGCAGAGGACACTCTTGCCATGCGATGATCTCATTTTAGTGGGTTGTAATTGTGCCTGCTGCCTGGAATAAAATTACATTACATTTCGCTGACGCTTTATCCAAAGCAACTTAACAAGCGAGGCCATAATCAGCAACAAGCAATGTGTGGGCGAAAAAGGCAGACTACACAGCCAAAGCAGGTTAGTGCAGATGAGTAGGTGTTTTTTTGTGTTCATGAATGAATAGTCACAGAAGATAAGAGCTTTCTCAGGGTTCGGGAGAAATTTCATGAGGAGATTTGTATGGTATGGATGGACAATATTATCCTTACTATCAAGCTAAACCTGGTGCTTGATGAAAACTTTTGCCTTGTGTGTATGGTAAGAGACAGGCATGATTTCATATTGGCTCATTAGTCAGTCACTGTAGACAAAGATATTATTAATATTTTGAAGAATGAGGATTTCCTCCCCCCTCAGACCTTCTAGAACAGGGGTGTGTCAAACTCAAATTACAATTTGGAATGACTTTGTGGGCCGAGTTTGACATCCCCTGTTCTAGAATATTACTCCAACATTCTGCAGCTCCCATAGAACATAGCATTAAAAATCCTGCAGAGGATCATAGTGAGTATTTTGCTGAAGTTCCAATCACTTATTTGTGATCGTACTCCTCAAAGGGAGCCGCAGCTGTAGAGCCTTGTAGTACAGAATTCCCTCCTCTACCCAGCCTGCCTCATTTTAAAAATGAGCTGGATGGATGCCGACCCAGAAGATGGCTCAGGAAATTCCTCCTGTTTCTGAACTAGGCCACTGGCCTGACCCTCGTCACTAATTATACACTTTTGCTATGGCAGCGAGCGCCATCCCACATAATTAGCTCTGGGCCTCCTCTCTCTTCATCGAGGAGAGAGAGTTCCGGAGTGTTCCTGAGTCCCACTCCTGAGTCCCCCGGATCACACACCGTTAACAAAACATAAAAGGAGGTCTGTTTGTTTTTTTGGTAGGTGTCAGGAGATTGACCATCAGACGGGCACAATAAAGAGGCCAGTCCAGATTTCTCTGTGATCTTGACTTGCAAAACGAATTCACCCCCTTCCCTAACACCCCCAACCCCACAATTCTCAATTTCCTTTCAAGTGAGTTTAATCTCTTGAACCACAGCCTCAGAATCATTATGTTCAATTACTGACAGACCTGAACGGCATTCATAAAAGGGGTACCCTAAATGGTCGCAGATGTCACCGAACTGAAGGAACAACATTGCCATTCAGTCTCACATGGCGAACGTGAAAGTGCTTTGAGTTTAACAGGATTGTTGATCTGTGTAGTAAATGTCAGCGTTATGCTGGAGTGGTCATACACAGTCATTCCCTGTTTCCCTGAGCTACACTGTGTCTTTTCTTTAGCTGTACCTATTCAAAGCCTAATGTTTTGTCCTCTAATGTTTCTCAGTTCCCTCTGCCATTTGGGCACTACTCTAGTCAAGTGGACTCGGTCCACACGCACCCGCACCAGAAGTTCAAGAGATGCAGTATCTGTGTGTAAAGGCTTTGAAAATCCTTGTCATAGTGAACACTCTCTGAGTTATGAGCATCTCAAAAACCTTTTATGAGTTATGATTTGGATTGTGAGTTTGCCTTCATCCCCCTACCACAACTCTGAGTCGGCCCCCCGTCTCCCTTTTTAGCATTGATTCTTTCCTGGCACAGTTCAGGTCACATAGTGGGATGGTCCTGTAAATCCTCTAAGTGTTTCGCAACCAGGGGTGTAGTATGTACCACAGAACACACTGCGTGGGGTTTATAGAAAAAACTGAATAACAGAACATTGTTATTCACATTGTGATGGAGGACAAGATGTAGAGCATGAGTGAGGGGGGTACTCTATGACCGAAAGGCTTGGGTTGGGTTGGGCACCACTGCTCTAAGTGTCTCTCGGTGCTCAATGGCTGGCCCTGGTCAGGTCCCCGAGTGACAGGGAGAGGAGTCCGGTTGCACTGGCTGCTGCTGAGGATAGCTGAGGTCAGAGCCGAGGTGATCAAAGCTGTACAACTTGACGGCCCGGAATACACGCAGAGGCGCCCAGGAATACACGCGGAGGCGCCCGGGAATACACACAGAGGTAACCCCAGCTAGGAAGAACAGATGCCAGAGATTTCTGTGAATGGGCACCCATGCCCTTGACTGATGGGAGGAGGGATTGCAGACTCACTGACACGCTATGAATGCAGTAATGTTGTTGTTGTGCTTTATGAACTGAAAATTGCGTCTTTTTTGAAGGTCTTTGTCCCTTTCTAGCTAAGCTTATATAAGGAAGGTAGAGTAGTAGAGTAGAGTATAATTGATTAATCCCGAGGGAAATTAAGGTGTCCAGTAGCATACATACATAAATACAGAAGAAGACACAAAGACCTTATACACAACATTTCACATTACATATATTCAGGTAAATGTTAAAGACGATGAAAGTGGGGGTGCTGTGATGCAGCATGCTAATTCGTTCGTACCATATGCCCATATACCCTAGGTCGGTGGTCTGCAATTATTTTTCTCCGAGGGACATATTATGTAGAGCAAGTGAGGCTGCGGTCCAAACCAACGCCCCAAACCAATGAGAAACAAGTTAGATGCCCGGACAGAGAAGAGAGTTTCGCTTTTCCGTTTTCCCTTCTTGTCAATGTCTGTTATGAGACTGTTAGCATAAGATACTCTCTGTGAATACTTTGGAGAGATATGACCCACTGAAGTTTAATTGATGGAAAATCACACACATCCATGTTTTTATGTTTATGTTTGTTATGGCGGGCCAAATGTTTGCCATGCCTGGGCCGGATTTGTTTGGAGACCAAGGCCCTAGCTGTTTCAGTCCAGCCTGTGTCATTTCCCTACTCCTCTCTCTTCTGATCATTTCCTGTCTACTCTCCTATCCTGTCTTACTTATAAAGGCTCAAAAGCCCAAATGCCTGAACAATTGTGAGTAATGATCAGCTTCGAGGCCATGGCACTCTCCTCGTCGTTGTCCTTTGTCCTTTCCTGTCGATGCTAATCACGTCCAGGCAAAAGCCATTTCTCCCCTAAACACATGGGGACTCCATCTTAAATTGTGTGGAAATGAAGGAAAAAAAATCCAACTCTGCCCATTTCTCCATGTGTTGCGGTGTAATGCATGCGTGACCCTTGCCCCTTTCCTCCTCAACAGTCACGTCCTCCTCCACCACATCACCCTCCCCCTTCCATGTTAGGGTCTCGGGTGGGGGGGGGTGGATATCGTGCCTAATGTAGCCAGCCTGCCAGATTGGCAACCCCTCTCGTAGATTAGCCAGCCTCCTCCAAGTCCATCTCATTAGAGTTTTGCTAGGGGAGAATGGGAGGGCTGGGTGGGTGGGTGTGTGTGCTCAATTTGTAGTCAGTAACTGACAGCCCCCTCCCTAGCTCAAGGCAATCCCCATGAGAGATTTGCCCTGTCCCAGGAGGAGCTTAGTTAGGGAGGCTGGCTCCAAATCTAGCTGCCCTTCCCTCTCAATGAGATTTGCGGCAGTTTTTGGACTTCTGAACCAATTACCCCATTGGTCATTAGCATCGGGGTGAGTGCGGCAGACACAAAAGGGTTAATTTTATTAGGACTCTGGCCATCCCTTGATGTTGTTCGGTGGGTAATGGGTTGTTTGTTCGGTGGAGAAGGCACGTGGGGTTGGTGAAGGGTGCCTTTTTGGGTAGTAGCGGGGTCGACTCGTAACCCTTTCATGCAGAGGGGTCTGCCTGGTATCTGTTTCAATGTGTCTTGAAAAGGCTCAACTGCATGATAACATTGCTATTACAGAGAGTCCTAAGTAACCGATTAAGGGTAATGTTATTACTCAGGGAGTCATCTGTGGTTGGTCTCTTGGTTGGCTAGTTGAGGAGGCATGTGGAGGATGTCTGTCAGGGTGGTTGATTGGGGGATGGAAGGTGTTAAAGGATGGTGTGGGGTGGGGTGGGGAGGAAGGGATAGCCTGCCCCTTTTCACCCCTTCCTTCCAAACCCAGAGGAACCCTCCTTCCTTCCACCAGCTGCCGTCGCTCCATCTCACTAATGAGAGGCCAGACCCTCCTGACGTTAGGCCTGAACGTCTGTCACCTGAAATCTTAAGACCATGAGCTTCAGAGTTCAACAGAGCATCCTAATGACACAATGGTCTGGACATCAGGATTGGTTCTTCGATGGCTTTACACTGCATGGCACTGTGCTTGGAAAACATACGAATAAGGAGTTTGAATAAGGCCATGTGGGGTTGTAAATGACACAGGGTATATATAGATTGTAACTGGGAATGGTGCACTGTACTTTTAACTGTATACTATGCAAGCAAATGCACACTATTAATAGATGGGTAAGAATACTCCCAGAGATGACTAAAGTCTCAATTTTGAGACGTAGAAAAACTGTTAAACGTACCATATGTATGCTCTCCTCTACAACCGTTAGTTATGTGGACTGTTATTTATTTCCTCTCCTACTGTGATGTAAGGACTAACATGGAATACTGTATAAAGACGTCATTGTCCCTTTAAGCAGGTTTTATTTCTTGAAATAGATCTAGATTTGTGTATCATAAAAAATGACTCTAAATTTTGTAGACACGTTATTTGACTTTTGTAGTGTCTACATCTATCAACATGTAATTTGATTATGTACTACATACAAACCCCAACTCCGATGAAGTTGGGACGTTTGGTAAACAGTGAATAAAATCAAAATGCTATCATTTTCAAAACATTCAATCTATTCATTAGATGGAGAATAGTGAAAAGACAACATATTAAGTGTTAAAACCGAGAAAAAATATTGTTTTGGGGGACATATGTACTCATTTCTAATTTGATAAATTCAACACGTCTCAAATAAGTTGGGACGGGGATCAGTGAAATTTAGTAAACATCCAAATAAGATCAAACAACAAAGAAGAACATTTCAAAATGAATTGTACTGACGGACAATATAGGTGTCCATGTATAAGATCATCACAGAGAGGCTGAGTCACTCCGAATTAAAGATGCAAAGGGAATAATTACCATAGTTATTACATACATTTTTGAATTCCCTTTGATTTACCACGATTGAGTGTATATAAGACATATTTTTCTTACTAAAATCATTGTATAGGTTCATGACGCCATGAAATATATATTGGCTGTAGTCTCACTCTAATTCCTGGAGTGCTAGAGCTATTGAAAATTGACCATATTAAGAATGCTTAATGCGTGCAAATGATACAGGGGTGTAACATTCTCCTAAGCACCTGAGCTCACTTGAAATAAACCCAGAAGACATGGGAAACTGTCCTTTGCTTACAGAAGTCAGCAGAAGTTGTAGAAGGCCATTCTTTTAGACAATAATAGAGCATTGCACATCCTGTGCTACAGTGAAAATGGACCATCCAACTTGTGTTAGTGCTAACTTCAAAAGTCAGCCTCCATGATGGCATGCGGGTGCAGTAGACCATTGGTTAAGATGTTCTCACTCATTTGTAGAGTTAAATACAGTGCTGAATGGTATAAATGGGTTTTAAACAGCATGAAAAGCCACTCATGCATTATATTTTGAAGGGAGATCTTCGATTACTGCCACATAGTAAGGTCAAATTGCATTCTCTACTATGTTTTAACAGTTTGGCTCCATCATAAGGACCAGCAGGTGATAAAATGGTGGGCTTTTGGTCAAGACCTGTCACACTGTAAGCACTACAGAAAGGAAAACATTGCAAAACATGACAAGGAATACACCCACCATTTAAGCTGGTGAAATCATGTCCAAGATAGGAATCAACACTGTTTTTTATATAAAATCATCTCATCGGTTAATGTATTTAACTGTTAAGTGTTGTCTTTTGTTTTGTTTTTAGTCTTCCTCGATATTTGCTGCCATTTATTGTCCCCGTCCCAACTCTTTTGAGACGTGTTGGATTTATCAAATTAGAAATGAGTACATATGTCCCCCAAAACAATATTTTTTCTCGGTTTTAACACTTAATATGTTGTCTTTTTACTATTCTCCATCTGATGAATAGATTGAATGTTTTGAAAATGATAGCATTTTGATTTTATTCACTGTTCACCAAACGTCCCAACTTCATCGGAGTTGGGGTTTGTACATAGCTAACCCTGTGGTACAGTGCAAGTCCATAATATTTACATGCATTGACACAGTTCCTTTAACAGGGACCATAGCCCTTTTATGCAGATGGTATGACCGGCGATCCTATTCACTATAATTTGCTCAGAAAGCTGAGCTCTCATCATAACAACAAAAGTAACAGATTAAGTCATGGTTATTACAATTTGGATGACAAAGTTATAATATAGGATCTGCATGAAAGGGTGAAAAATAAAGTGTAACCATTTTTCCATGTATCCTTTGTGGTGTTCAATAGAATCTCTAGCAACAAAAGCCTACGGTCATAGTTTGGTGGTAGACAAACATTCGATGGTTATTGTGTCTCCCTCTCTCCCTAGGTCAGAACGCAGTCTGTCGACGCAGCTGCCAGATCCACGGCCAGGCTTTCAGCAGCTAACTTAATTGTAGTTGGCCCCCTCAAACGCGTGCATTTCAACGGGTTTATGATGACGGACACTCCCTTTCACAAACCGACAGCTCTATCAAGGAAGGTTTTCATAGGTGTGGTGTAACATATGCCCCAGGTTTAAAAGCGGTCTGTTATTGACAGATTGCCTTTTGTGTGCATAAACCCAAGCAACCCACCTGAGTACGCAGACAAGCACACACACACTCACTCACTCACGCACACGCACGCACACGCGCGCAAATGGTGGATGTATTTTCTAAATGAATGCACACTGCAAACGCCCACTCCTGAGTGATGGTGATGGCTTGTCGCAGCCTTGGGAGGATCTAAGTTACTGCTTGCCTGTTCCCCAATACCCACCTCCTGCTCTCTTTCAGACTGCGGTGGTATTGCTAACATCAAGCAGCGTGTTTTTGAGAACTGAGCAAAATACAAAATAAAAATTAATAAAGACAGATACAGTATCTGTATCAAGGGCTTTTAGTAAGATTAATGAGAGAAGCAGGTTTACTGTTTTTAAGTGTGTGTGTGTGTGTGTGTGTGTGTGTGTGTGTGTGTGTGTGTGTGTGTGTGTGTGTGTGTGTGTGTGTGTGTGTGTGTGTGTGTGTGAGTGTTATTCAAACTGCTGTGTTTTTTAGCACCCTGAGGCTTGCCGGTTTTTGCCTTTCTCTCTGTAATGGACATTGCAGATGAGAGCCAGCCAGAAGCTGTCATCCTTTTCCTCTGTGCCATACTTTCGTCTCTCCCCCTCTTTCCCCTCTTTTCCCCTTGCTATTCCAGGGCACAGGAGCTTGTTAGAGGGAGAGAGCAGAGCTGAGGTGCTACTGACACAGTTTGTGGTACTCAGGTGGCCAGGGCATCTGCATGTTACGGTTACACACTATAAGAGGTAATAGGAAAAACGGTTGTGGGGGGACAAAGGAGTCAGTTGCCCTGGGCCCAGGTAGTGGATCGGGGCGCAGAATTGGGTGCCCATTACATTATGTATTGGGGGTGTGTGTGCCCATTTTCTCCTGGCTTGACCAAAGCTGTCAATGGCACTGGGAGAGAACATGGAAGACAGAGGGAGTGAAAAGTGGAGAAGAATGGCTGACTTTTTTTATTCATCTATGTCATGTTGTCCCAAGAGGTTATGCTGTAAGCAACTAGCTCAAAGATGAATGTACAGCTGCTTACACTAAACTCTTAGAACCAAGTCTGTGGAGATGTTGCTTTCTCTGGTGATTGTCCTTCTGGCCAATGCATGACAGTTGTGAATGATGCATACAGTGTTACAGATATTAATCCAGTGTAGATGTCTAGACCTTGTGGTGATGTTGTGAGATCAGCTGTGTTTTCATTGGTGTAACTTTCAGTTAAGTGCTTTGTGTGTAAAGTCCGAGCTGGCCGTGAAGTTAAATCCAGCATGGATGGAGCCTCCCTCTCTCTTCTCTTGGTAATTTACAGGCCCATTATCGCAGGTCTCACAAAACAACACAGTTGGCTGTGCTTGTGCAACATGGCGTTGGAGATGTAATCCTGGTGGCATTAAGGGGGATTTGCTGCTGTGAGCCTCCTGCCTCCCATTTGGGTGATGTGATGGCCCTACTGCCCCTCGGCTGGGGGTTGGGGCCTGATGGCATGGCCAGAGAAGGGCAATGAGTTTGTAGACAACTGATCTTTGGAAATCAGAGGGTTGCTGGTTTGAATCCCCCCTGACCAATAGTAAGAATGTTAGTAGTAGTGTATCTTTACAGTAATGTTGTAGAGCAGAGCAGATGAACTTTAATCTTGAGGGAAATTAAGCATGCACACAATGCACAGATTCAACATATCACTCATATCCACTTCCGTACACGTAATACACATTGTGCAAAGTCGGCTTGACATTCATCAGCACACATCTGCACACATACATGCTTTTATTTAGCCATCAAAAAGAGAGTGGTACAGAAAGTAGTGCTGCGTTGGGGTTGACATCAGGCTTGGCTCTGTGGTTAAGGCCCTAGCTCTGAGCAGAGAGAGGCCAAAGAACGGAACTCAAAGCAGGCCAGAGTTGGCCTTGGATTGATCCTACTGAAGCAGGGTTATGTGGTGAAGCAACCTTTAGCTGCTGTGCTGATAAGCATTCCAGGTAATGTAAAATTGATGCTTCTACTCTTGGTGGTCTTAAATCCAGAGACTGAAGATATAGTGTCATGGTTGTACTCAGATGCTTCTTTATAGTTGCCTTTGTGGATGACTAGATGAAGTTCGCTCGACAAATAAACCCGCCTTGTCTTTGATCTGTGATGAAGGCTCTGAACTGAGCCCAGGAGAGGGCTGTACCCTTTACAATGCAGAGGGAGGATCCATAGCAACATGGCACAACAGTCTGTTGAAGCCAACAGTAGAGCTGATGACAGAGAAGTGTGTGACAGAGAGTAGGGTCATACTCTCCAGTGTGTGTGTGTGTGTGTGTGTGTGTGTGTGTGTGTGTGTGTGTGTGTGTGTGTGTGTGTAGCTGTGTGTAGCTGTGTGTAAGTCCACAAAAGGGCTGTTGACAGAGCTGTTAAATATGTGTAACGGAGAGTAGTGCTGAAGTGTGCGCATGTGTTTGTGGGGTGCATGTTGTTGTTGTTGGGTGGGGGTTGCTGTCGTACGATGTGTTTGGCCTTTTGCTGCAGTTGAGGACAAATGGTGTGTCCTCCTAAAAGGGCTGATTTCACTGGTGGCCTGATTGGTATTTACCCAGCAGTCCACATCTCTCTAGCTCTGTGTGTGGGTTTCCAGGGAAACTGAGTGGTTTTCTGTCCTTTTTTGTCTTTTCTTTTCTTTTCTTTTCTTTTCTTTTCTTTTCTTTTCTTTAATTCAGTCTTTCAGGAGACTCAGCTCTCTGGCATTTCTTGGCAAACTCGCTTGCCATCGTTTTTCCCTCCTTTTTGTCCAGTTTAGAAAGGCCCGATGACATCTATTCCGCTTGTTGTCAAAACCGCTCTATGGCCAGTAACTTGCACACAAGGACGCTTTGATATTTGACCCCTTTTTGGTCCTCCCAGGCTTCCGTTGGTAGGACGGTTTGTGTTCATTGTGACTGAGACTTCTTTGGGGGCAGCCACAGGGCTTTCTGATATGTAAAAAAAAAGAATGAAAAGAAAAGATGAGTCATGCTAATCACTTTGTATCCATCAAACGGACACACACACACACACACACACACACACACACACACACACACACACACACACACACACACACACACACACACACACACACACACACACACACTCACACACACACACTCACACACACACACACACACACACACACACACACACACACACACACACCTATGCAGCCTGCACAGTGGCAGACAGCATCAGGTTTGTGTCTTTGGGAAAGTCCCTCCCCCAGAGAAAATAATGAGTTCAGATCACCCATCCTGTGACAGACTAAAAATAATAGGAGAGAGACCAAGAGAAAGGGGCCATCTAGCTCCGATGCAGAAGTAGACTAGAACAGATCCCTTTGGAGTTGCACAGGTCTGTCCCCGTAGTTTTATATAAGATCTCTTTCTTTGCCTCAGTGGTGAGTCCGTGACAGAGTAATAAAGTAAAGATTAAAGGGACACTGTGTGAGATTTTCAGTTGTTTATTTCAAGAATTCATGCTGCCCATTCACTAATGTTACCTTTTTCATGAATACTTACCTCCACCATCAAATTCTAAGTATTCATTATGACTGGAAAAATTGCACTGTTCATACATGAAAATGGGGATCTTCTCCATGGTCCGCCATTTTGAATTTCCAAAAATAGCCATTTTTAGCTGCAAAAATGACTCTACTTGGAACATACAAGGAAATATTTGTTTATTACTTAGTAAATGTTCATGTTAAGATCAAATTTGGCAGTAGGCAGCCCAGTTTCAATGAGCAGTATAGTTGCAGTACCTTTTTTGACCATTTCCAGCACAGTGTCCCTTTAAAGAAGAGAATGGGGAGAAATAGTAAAAGTAGAAGTTTTTTTTATTGTCACTGTACAAGTACAGTGTGATGTAGGGGGGACTTTAAAATGAATGTTTTGGGCCTGGCCAAAGCTGTCAGCAGACCTGTATGTGAGTGGACAGTAATAGCCTCAACCCAGTCATTGCAGAGTGGTGTTGTTATGGGAGAGAAAGGATGTGTGTGCGACAGGCACTTCACTCCATCAGCATGGGAAGCAGAGAGTTTGATGCTTTTGTGGACAAAAGTGGGGAAATATCAGGGAATTGACTATTAGCATCTTAGGCGTAATTTCCCCAAAACCTACAGTATTTCCATGTAATCCTTCTTATCATCAAATGTCCTTTTTTTCTTGAGATATTTGAGTACATTGTAGAGAATAATGGACAATTTTTTCTCTCTGCCTAACACTGTCTTTCAACTGTGCTTTATTCTCTGGGTTTATTGCTTCATTATTGTACAGGGCATGGATATGTTGTGTTTTGTTGTCAAGGGAGGTCATGGAAAAGTCAGGGAGGTTTTGAAGTTTGACTTGCAGTGGGAACTGCCTGTGGAATGTCCAGGATTTGGGTGGGAGAAGCTCTTTAGGTGGCCATCTAAGGAGTTAGATCACATTCACCCACGCTTGTCCACAATGACCTTGTCCAACACATGTTGTATTCCCTCATCGTTCTGGGAAGCTGTCCGAAGGGAGTCTCCTTTCTTCGTTTCTTCTTCCTCTTTCCCCATTCCCTTCTTCCCTTTTTCTCTCTGTGTCTCCTGTTCTCTCTCTCTCTCTCTCGCTCTCTCTCTCTCTCTCTCTCTCTCTCTCTCTCTCTCTCTCTCTCTCTCTCTCTCTCTCTCTCTCTCTTTCATAATGTTATTCCATCCATAATTTCATCTCTCGGTCTGTCTCATGTTATTGTCTCCTGTTTTGTCCTTCTCTCTCCCCGCTTTGTGGTTTACTCTTTTCAGCAAGAATGGACTGGCATTGGCTACCCGGCTGTTAAGTAAATGGAGAAAAGATGCCTTCTGTGCCTCCTGTCGTCTGTTATGGTCCAACAGTAATATGCAGAATGATCCAGCACTGAAGTTAGGAACGAGTTTACATACTAACGTCTGCACTGTAAATTTAGCAGTTAATTCATTCACTCAGATAGCTAGACCAACTAAGAGCTGTTGTGTGAGAGAAATAGTGAGATAAGACAAATAGGAAAATATACTGTTGAGATTAACCTCTACATATGAAAGTGATTTGCGTAGTGTGACTTCATTTAAATGAGCTCAGTTGGCCTGAGGGAGCCGACAAGTGCACTGTCCAGGAATAGAGACAATCCAGAAAAACACCTTAGATGTTTACAGGAAAACAAATTTAGAATAAGGGGAAATAAAAGCTAAAGTGGGTCTTTGTGAATCAGGCAATTATTTATTAAACCGATGTAGAGCTCTTCACTGTGAAAAGACCTTGAGGGGGGACATTGGCTATGGAAATTAATAGAGAGAGAGAGAGAAAGAGAGGGGGAAAAGCTGGAGAGAGAGAGAGAAGGAAAAAGAGAGAGAGAGAAAGAAAACGAGAGATAGAGAGAGAGAGAGAGAGAGAGAGAGAGAGAGAGAGAGAGAGAGAGAGAGAGACACACAGAGAGAGAGCACTGCAGAGGATTAGTGTAGTGGTGTCCTCGTTCGAGTCCCTACCCATTCATTCATTCTCTTTCGCTATCCCCCTCTTCTCTCTTGTTTCATTCACTCTCTCTCAGTCTCTCTCATCCTCCCGTTTTCCTCCTAAGCCCAAATGGAGTCTTATTTTTAGCCCTCCTCCTCCTGGTCATTGTAACTTTTTCAATTTCATCTAAGTGGTTTTGCGCAGTTTGGGAATTATCACTGTTTTGGGGTGTCTTCCTTTTAAGAGTTGCATAAGAAAAGGGTGTGATCTACTTGTGTTTATGCAAGTTGTTTAATCCTAGTTCCACTTCTCTCTCTCTCTCTCTCTCTCTCTCTCTCTCTCTCTCTCTCTCTCTCTCTCTCTCTCTCTCTCTCTCCCCCTCCCTCTCTCCCTCTCATCCCTTTGTCTGTTATCTGTTTCTGTGGTCTGTGTGTGACTCCAGATTTTAGATGTACTCAGTAATCACAAATCGTGTGTGCGTGTGTGGTGTGTGCGTGTGTGTGTGGGCATTGCGTTATGCCTGCTGCTGTTGGCCGGATGCTCTCGGACACATCGTCCCCTCCCGTTCCCTGTGTCATCGTTTCCTCCCAGCGTTGCATCACTGTCCTTTTCACTTCCATCCCTCCTTCCCTCCCTCTTTCTTTCCTCTTGCACTCCATCCGTCTGCTTTCACCCTCTCCAGTACCCATTACCCATCCCTCTCGCACATTTTCCCTCCATCCTCTCTGCATTCCTCCATTCTTCCATTCTCTCTGCCCTTTCTCACTCTCCTCTGCTTGTATTGCTGAATGAACACTCCTATACAAGAGTGCATTTGGCCAGCCTTGCTATTGGTCCCGGAGGCAACACACACACACACACACACACGCACACGCACACGCACACAAGCACACACACACGCAAGCACACACACACACACACACACACACACACACACACACACACACACACACACACACACACACACACACTCTCACACACACTCTCACACACACGCACACATACGCACACATACGCACACACGCACACACGCACAGACTTAAAAGCAGCAAGTAAATCTAGGGTAAAAGTAAATAAATGAGTACATATCCACTTGCACCACCACCCACTGTCTCTATCCACCCTTGTTATTTTGGCAGTAGCTTGATTTAATTGTACCAGGATAGGGTGGGATTATCCCAGCATGGGTCCAGAAGACTTCAGAAGCTTTGAAATGTCTTTCTTTACTTCAGAACCCGCACACACACACACACAGCAATGTACACTGTCTCTCTCTTTCAGCATTACCCCAAAATAGACACAGACACGCGCGCACACACACACACACACACACGCACACGCACATGCACACGCACATGCACACACGCTGGCACATCTGTGTGAGGGTGGTGCAGTGGTGGTTAATGTCAGAGTTGTAGATCATGAAGACCACTCCTCCCTGTCAGTGGCCTATAATCATGGGGGAAGAGGATGAAGTCCAGGGCCAAGCAATATAGTTAGAGTGTGGCTATCTCTCACGACTACAAACCTCTGTGAGCTTGGTCTGGCCAACATGGAGTTTCTCAACCCTCTTAACCCTCGTCTATCAAATGTGTCTGTATGCTGCTACATGTTGAATGTGCAATTCATTTGTCCGCTCTTCCCTCTGACTTGCTATATTAGTATGGCTGGTGCTAGATTGAGCTGTTGGAAAAGCTCAATCCAATTTCACCACCTCAGGATGCATTTGAAGAGCCAGGCTCGACATTAGTCAAAGCACACCCAATACAGCCCCGGTGACAGGTCATCCCAATCACACTGCCCTAATCTTTGGGAAGGGCACCTACAGTAGGCCATAGCCTAGTAAACTAGAGCAACCCAACTGAATAGGGTTTGTTGCCTGATGGCTGGGTCTGGACTTGCACCATAGGAGGTGATTGTAGCTGGGCCATGAATCTGGCCTGGCTCTGTTCTTTAATTACAGCGCTCTGTCTAATTCTGAGTGTAGCTGGTCATTGGCATGGGCTTAACACGGTCACAACGCGGTTTGAACGGCAATCGTTGGCTCCACAGTTTTACGTATGGTGCGAGGCCAGGCTATACATTACGTGCAATCATCTGGCACACACACACACCCTCCATGAAGTACAGAAGACACAGACTGAAGGACATCTGGTAATTATTGTGTGTGCGTGCATGCTTGCTTGCGTGTGTGTGTGTGTGTGTGTTGGGGAGTAGACAGTGGTAAGGGTTTTGATGAGCATGTCTTGTGAGTTGCCCCAGTCAGCAGCCACTTGCCACTTTTCACTCCTCTGTGTTAACTCCTCAGCATCTTTGACTTTTACCATGTTATGCACACACACACACACGCACGCACGCACGCACACGCACGCACACACACACACACACACACACACACACACACACACACACACACACACACACACACACACACACACACACACACAGGGTTTGTTGTAGATCAGCATCTTCACCTTACTGCATCCTCTGCAGTTGCCCTCTTCAACCTGTTAAAACAAGCCCTGCTACCTCCTGCTTCATTAGCGGGTAAGCACAAGAGTGTGTGTGTGTGTGCGCGGATGTGTATGTTTACTCAAGGGTGCCTGTCTTGCTGTGCTGTCTATCCCGTCCCAGCTGGCCTGTTTTAATGAGTGTGTGTGTGTGTTTCTTTAGGGAGTTGTGTTTGTGTGTGTGTGTTTGAATGTGTTTATGTCCATGTGCACTGGCTCCTATAATGACAATGTCATTGTGTGTGTGTGTGTGTGTGTGTGTGTGTGTGTGTGTGTGTGTGTGTGTGTGTGTGTGTGTGTGTGTGTGTGTGTGTGTGTGTGTGTGTGTGTGTGTGTGTGTCCACAGTGACAGTGGTGAGTTCCTCAGTGATGACAGGGAGGTTACAAATGTGCAGCAGTATACAGCACAGCATACAGGGCCATCTGTTCCCACAGGATATTGCACTACACTACGGCAAGCTCAGGGGGACACAAAACCTCGCAGCCAGGTAGTGCTAAGTGCAGTGCCCATAAAACACCAGCTGTAATGTTTACTTGGACACTTTTAAGGCGTCATCTCTGTAGTAATGAATTTCAATTGTGTCTGGTAGGGTTCTATAGCATATTTGTGCTTTTAGTTTTCTTGGGCTCTTGGACTTTGGCACTTAAGGCCACACCAATTTAATTTGTTGGTTCTCGGATTCGCCGCTTGTATTTTGTATCAAAATGAAAAAAAAAAAAAAAAACAGTTTCAATACCCCAAAAAATTAAATCGCTTAAAAAAACCCGAAGACTGCATGTTTTCATGAACGGAGAGGTGTCTCTTTAGTAGTTGGAGGTCATGTGACGTAGAGAACCAATAAAACCACTCCTTTCAACATGCCGATTACGACTAGCGAATCAGGAAACGCGTTACATTCAAATGGTTTTACAGACAAACATGCAATGGCAAGTTGGAGTCCCTATGGGTTAGCAGTAGCAGCGGTGAAACACAGTATGGCTCTTAGTGGAATTAGTGGAGTGGGATAGCAGTTTTAAAAAAGTAAAACAACAACTATGGTCCCGCTTGGAGGAAGCAACCCCCCGGGTTACCCGTAGCTTAATTTCTCCCCCTTCCTTGTTCACAGGCAGCCCGACGTTTCAGAATAGAATGTTCGACTTCGCTCAACTATCCGAGTTCACATGTGCCAGCGAGTTTTGTGTTCTCAACCAGGCGAGTTTTGCAACGGAGGAGAGAGTTACTATCACGGTAAAAACAGCAAAATGACTTGAGGATATTTTAAACACGAGAGAGTCACAATCACGGGGAAAAACTAAATGGCTTGAGCGGATATTAAACATTGCTACACAAAAGAGCAGACGGGTGCGGATAATTGCCCGTTTCAGCTGCGTGCAGAGCTGGCCAAACAACAGGTGACGCGCTAGTCTGTCGGGACTTCTGTGAGAGTTTTTAGATAGCGACTAGGGGCAGGCCAGAGTCAGCACGAGAGAGAGAGAGACTGAGCGAGCGAGCGCACTAGTGCTGTCGTGTCTGTTCGTAGCGCTTGCTAAGAAACCACACTCATGCAGAGCGCTCAAAAACGGGGAAATAGACAAAACCCAATTCACCTCAGATTCCACTGTAAACATAGGCTAGGCTATTTGTGCCTAATGATTTTAAAAATTATGACATTTTTAGCAGGGTTTGTTAAAAAAAATCCATCCATCCATCCATCCATCTATCTTCATATTGTAACTCTGTACTTGTGCCGTGTGCGGCTGGTATGTTGATCTTACTAGTCAAACACATACTGCCTAAAAGGCTACTAATTTGGTCTTTTCTACCAGCCAAACTGCTTGTAGTCAAGATGTGTTAGTTAGGTAGCCTACTGTCATGTCTTTTATAAAGAGCACATTTGGAAGACTAGTCTATAGCACATGAAATGCTCCAGGTCTTTTAAAATAGCCTATAGCAACAATATAATAATAATAATAATAATAATACTATTATTATTGCTATTGTTATTATTTTAATTATTATTTTTTAAAGCTGAGGTGCGTGTGTGTATGGGGTGGTGAAAACATTTGGGTGCACATACATTTTGTGCTGGTGCACCTAAAAAAATGTTTAGGCGCACCAGTGCAACCAGTGCAAAAAGTTAGTCTGGAGCCCTGAAGTGCCAAGAAAAAGTCAAGAATCTGAATCAGATTGGACTGTTTGTTTTGTTAAAATTTAATTACTGTAACTTTTTCTGTTACTAGTAGTATTTTGTGCACATTCTGTACTCAAAGAAGAGTGAGATTACATTATTTTTGGTCTTTTATTTTATTGATTTTGGGACTTGTGCTTGTTGGTCACTGTTGTAAGTGGTCTAACATTCTAAAGTTGTACTTTTATAGCTTGTAATTCCATTGATATGGTCACAATGCTGTATTTGCTGTCTTGTTCAATGAAGACTGCGGTTTCAGACTGTTGAATCATCTCAGTTTATTCAAACCAGATTAATATAATAATTGCCCTATGAGCTAATTTTGTGCCTGGTCTATTTGGCTGCCTTAATTCCCTTCTACACTGTCCTTCTCCATGTCCAGGTGTTTGCCTGTCTTGCACCTTCCTTTGGAGGTCCATGTGAGGCTGATATACAGGTGGTATAACATAACAGTCCCCTTATTACATCCGTGGCATTACCACACGACTAATTTTTTTTTTTTTTTTTTCGCCCTCTCGCTTCAACTTTTTCCTGAAAAAATCCGAGAACCAACAAATTAAATTGGTGTGGCCTAAGGTACCATTATCTACTGCAAGTTCAGTAGACAGAAAGCACCCTGTGGAAATGCATAGTGCAGGATAACACTAGATATAGCTTCATGTTTACTTGGACTAAACACTTTTACCCACACTACGCTTTTAAGGCAGCAGGTGTTTATTTGTACTAATCGTGTCTTGTTTGGTTCTATAACACATTCCTGTTTTTTTTTTCTTTATGTTCATGTCAATGATTCAGTCGGGTGAGATTCGGAATAACCTGTCCTTGTGAACACATAGCTGCTGTTGCCGTTGGAAGATAAAATTGGCACCATGTTTAGCTGTGGTGGAATTTAATTTAGGTTTCAAATTTCAAATGACACACACAGGCACACGCACACACGCGGGTGCATGCATATTCAATTTCACTCTCCCCTCTCCCTGTATGCATGTTATTATGTTACGTAAGCTACATATTAAAATTGCATCCCACTGCTTTTGTATGCTGTCGCCTAGGATGACCGTTTGTCATGGCTGACTGACCGCGAGACACGCACACACACACGCACACACACACGCACACAACCATACAGAGGCACCACCATTCAGAAGGCCCTGATTTTGGAAATAAATGTCACCTCGAATGAAATGATAAAAGAAATCATTTCATCTTCCTGTGTGTCCTCCGTGGCGGTATTAAATTACAAATGACAAATCGAGTTTGCAAAGCATTTAAGGATTATCTCGCTTTCATGGTGTGTGTGAGAGAGGTGTGTGAATAGTGAGTGTGTGTGTGCTGTGTGGAGATCGATGTTGACACAGCGGTCCTTGCGAGATTTCTCATTCAAGGAGCTCTTAAGCCAGCATGGGAGTGCTGTGAATGACTTTGTGTGTTGAAGTCGGGACGATTGTTTCAATGGTGAGGAGTAAGACTTGCCATGATGGCGAAATGTAAAGTAGGACTGAAACTTTGCAGTGTTTTAATTACAATAAAATCCTGCTTGATAACCCCCCCCACACACCCTATACTGCTATCTCTATCTGACAATAGTCTGACAAAAGTCGACACACTGCAACTCCCCAGTTGGATTACTATACTGCCGATATTTGTTTTGAATAGAACAAACCACAGATTGCAGACTGCCCTCTCTAATGTCAGAAATGTTAGTTAACTGGTGGTAGGCTAGCCTATGTGTTGACCTTAAGAAGTCCTTCACTTCTGTCCAGCCCTCCCACCTTTGAGGTGTCTCAGCTGGGATGCACACTCACTCCTCTTCTCCCCTCTCTGGAGCTTCTACTGTTACAGTCACAGCCTCTGCCTCTGCCTCTGCCTCTGCCTCTACCTCTGCCTCTGCCTCTGCCTCCGCACTTTGGCTATGTTCAACTGGTTACATCAGCTGTGTGTGCGTGTGTGCGTGCGTGCGTGTGTGCGTGTGTGTTCTGCATCTGCAGCTTCAAGCTGCAACATCTGGCTCCTCT
The DNA here is from genome assembly GCF_034702125.1 of Engraulis encrasicolus. Taxonomy (NCBI): domain Eukaryota; kingdom Metazoa; phylum Chordata; class Actinopteri; order Clupeiformes; family Engraulidae; genus Engraulis; species Engraulis encrasicolus. The sequence goes on from NC_085874.1 coordinate 5,491,533, forward strand.
CTCCTCTGTGTTTAAGCAAACAAATCAAGCCACCTGTAGAGGACCTATTCTTTAACTATACACACACACACACACACACACACACACACACACACACACACACACACACACACACACACACACACACACACACACACACACACACACACACACACACACACACACACACACACACACACACACACACACACACAGTTATTATGGAAGGTATGACCATAGTCTGGCCATACATATTGACACAACAGATGAATCCGTTAAAAAATATCTACCGACCCATTGTTGTATTATATCTGCAAAACCTCAGATGATGACATGCAGTATACGTCTCATAAGCATGATACATAACCTACTTGTGTGCGTCTGTGTCTGTGTGTCAATGCACCACAAACACAGCCTTTGAAGCTGGGTAGATGACTCATTTTCGTGTTCATCAAGCCTCATAGCCACCTACATCAAAGGAATGTACACTTGTGTACTTGTTTGTTGCTTGATTGTGTGTGTGCCAGTGTGTGTGCCAGTGTGTGGGCATTTATGTATTTGAGGATATGTGGGATGAGAGAGGATTAGGGGAGCAGGATTGTGGAAGTAAGTGGCCCCTTACTGTCACACTTACATTACAACACACACACACACGACACACACACGCACACACACACACACACACACACACACACACACACACACACACACACACACGACACACACACGCACGACACACCTGCTTGCTATGTGTCGACACATTTGTAATAAGTAATTTTCTGAAAACATACTGCCTCCTCATTTAACTTCCTGGCACTTCACTGCCCTCTAAATTAAACCCGTCACTAAGGCAGATCCTATGTATGACTAGCTGTGGCTCCATCTGACTGATACCATGGAGTTTCCTGTTCCATTCCATTCTGACAGCTCAATGGTCAACAGGTTGTGGAAGCCAATCAAATCGATTGCATTATTTTGGTTTTGTACTTTTTAGCAGCTTTTTGTATCTTTGTTGGTGATGATGGGACAGTCGAGTATGGAAGAAAGAGAGTAGGACATGGCCCAGGTCGGACCAAAACAACTCCCTTAACTCCCATATCCTAAAACATGAAAACAACATTTGAAACAGTGTAGACTTCAGATATTTTAACTTGGTCGACTTTTAATGGCTTTAAAGAGTGTTTTTTAGGGGCATCATGTGGTCTCCTATAAAGAAATGGGGGGAATTCACAGCGGGTGGGTGATGGGTCACTTGTGACTTGGCGCCCAGGGATCAACACTTGGAGACGGGGAAACTAAAGAGGGTTTCTAAAAGCATCCTCATGTGACACACTACACCTTGGGGGTGGAAGCAGGGGCAGCACAACACACACGCACACTACACACACACCATGCACACTTTTAGCAACGCCCAAAGCATACTTCACTGAAGGCTTCCATAATTATGTAAGACATCACCAATATTAAGAGCCCTGGCACATACATGTAGTACCATTAACATTATTAACATTCTGTTCTTTCTGTTTCTTTAGTTTAGATCCTAATATGAATAGGCTGATTGAAATAGGCCTCACGTGTACAAATAGGCTTCACGTGGGGGGTGGGGGTGGGGGGGTGTTGTTGTTTATTTGCGAAGCTGGCAAAGACATCACTTGTAAATAGACCGCCACCCATCCCACCCACCCAGCCAACCAGTGTCCAGTAAACAGTGTAGTGTTGGGGCCCATCGCAGTCTGATTGCTCAACATTAGCACAGAGGAACATAACATGAACATCATCATAGCATTGCGTAGCTCCTCTATTAGCAGTGTGGAATGCGGGGTGGTGTGTTGTGCAATCGTTGGAAGACCGAGTTCGTCACGATGTTCTCTGCTACAACTCTCTCTGCCAACCTCGCATTCTGAGCCCCTTCTGAAATCACCATTTGTCCGTTATTTGTTTATTGTTATGGTTTGTTTGCTTATTTGTTTGCTTGTGTGTTTGTTTACACGATTTGTTTGTTTTTGTTTTTTGGGTTGAATGCTTGTGAACGCTTGTGAGAGAGGTGTGTGAATAGTGAGTGTGTGTGTGCTGTGTGGAGATCGATGTTGACACAGCGGTCCTTGCGAGATTTCTCATTCAAGGAGCTCTTAAGCCAGCATGGGAGTGGTGTGAATGACTTTGTGTGTTGAAGTCGGGACGATTGTTTCAATGGTGAGGAGTAAGACTTGCCTTGATGGCGAAATGTAAAGTAGGACTGAAACTTTGCAGTGTTTTAATTACAATACAAATCCTGCTTGATAACCCCCCCACACACCCTATACTGCTATCTCTATCTGACAATAGTCTGACAAAAGTCGACACACAGCAACTCCCCAGTTGGATTACTATACTGCCCATATTTGTTTTGAATAGAACAAACCACAGATTGCAGACTGCCCTCTCTAATGTCAGAAATGCTTGTTAACTGGTGGTAGGATAGCCTATGTGTTGACCTTAAGAAGTCCTTCACTTCTGTCCAGCCCTCCCACCTTTGAGGTGTCTCAGCTGGGATGCACACTCACTCCTCTTCTCCCCTCTCTGGAGCTTCTCCTGTTACAGTCATAGCTTCTGCCTCTTTCTCCGCACTTTGGCTATGTTCAACTGGTTACATCAGCTGTGTGTGCGTGTGCGTGTGCGTGTGTGTGTGCGTGTGCGTGTGCGTGTGCGTGTGCGTGTGCGTGTGTGTGTGTGTGTTTTGCATCTGCAGCTTCAAGCTGCAACATCTGGCTCCTCTCTACTCTGTGTTTAAGCAAACAAATCAAGCCACCTGTAGAGGACCTATTATTTAACTATTACACACACACACACACACACACACACACACACACACACACACATTATGGAAGGTATGACCATAGTCTGGCCATACATATTGACACAACAGATGAATCCGTTAAAAAATATCTACCGACCCATTGTTGTATTATATCTGCAAAACCTCAGATGATGACATGCAGTATACGTCACGTAAGCATGATACATAACCTACTTGTGTGTGTCTGTGTCTGTGTCTGTGTGTCAATGCACCACAAACACAGCCTTTGAAGCTGGGTAGATGACTCATTTTCGCGTTCATCAAGCCTCATAGCCACCTACATCAAAGGAATGTACACTTGTGTACTTGTTTGTTGCTTGACTGTGTGTGTGCCAGTGTGTGGGCATTTATGTATTTGAGGATATGTGGGATGAGAGGGGATTATGGGAGCAGGATTGTGGAAGTAAGCGGCCCCTTACTGTCACACTTGCATTACAACACAAACACACACACACACACACACACACACACACACACACACACACACACACACACACACACACACACACACACACACACACACACACGACACACGCACACGACACACCTGTTTGCTATGTGTCGACACATTTGTAATTAGAAATCTTCTGAAAACATACTCCCTCCTCATTTAACTTCCTGGCACTTGACTGCCCTCTAAATTAAACCCGTCACTAAGGCATATCCTATGTATGACTAGTGGTGGCTACATCTGACTGATACCAGGGAGTTTCCTGTTCCATTCCATTCTGACAGCTCAATGGTCAACAGGTCGTGGAAGCCAATCAAATCGATTGCATTATTTTGGTTTTGTACTTTTTAGCAGCTTTTTGTATCTTTGTTGGTGATGATGGCACAGTCGAGTATGGAAGAAAGAGACTAGGACATGGCCCAGGTTGGACCAAAATAACTCCCATAACTCCCATATCCTAAAACAAAACACATTTGAAACAGTGTAGACTTCAGATATTTTAACTTGGTCGACTTTTAATGGCTTTAAAGAGTGTTTTTTAGGGGCATCATGTGGTCTCCTATAAAGAAATGGGGGGAATTCACAGCGGGTGGGTGATGGGTCACTTGTGACTTGGCGCCCAGGGATCAACACTTGGAGACGGGTAAACTAAAGAGGGTTTCTAAAAGCATCCTCATGTGACACACTACACCTTGGGGGTGGAAGCAGGGGCAGCACAACACACACGCACACGCACACTACACACACACCATGCACACTTTTAGCAACGCCCAAAGCATACTTCACTGAAGGCTTCCATAATTATGTAAGACATCACCAATATTAAGAGCCCTGGCACATACATGTAGTACCATTAACATTATTAACATTCTGTTCTTTCTGTTTCTTTAGTTTAGATCCTAATATGAATAGGCTGATTGAAATAGGCCTCACGTGTACAAATAGGCTTCACATGGGCGGTGGGGGTGGGGGGGTGTTGTTGTTTATTTGCGAAGCTGGCAAAGACATCACTTGTAAATAGACCGCCACCCATCCCATCCACCCAGCCAACCAGTGTCCAGTAAACAGTGTAGTGTTGGGGCCCATCGAAGTCTGATTGCTCAACATTAGCACGGAGGAACATAACATGAACATCATCATAGCATTGCGTAGCTCCTCTATTAGCAGTCTGGAATGCAGGGTGGTGTGTTGTGCAGTCGTTGGAAGACCGAGTTTGCCTCGATGTTCTCTGCTACAACTCTCTCTGCCAACCTCGCATTCTGAACCCCTTCTGAAACCACCATTTGTCAGTTATTTGTTTATTGTTATGGTTTGTTTGCTTATTTGTTTGCTTGTGTGTTTGTTTACACGATTTGTTTGTTTTTGTTTTTTGGGTTGAATGCTTGTGATTTTCCCCCCTCCGAATGAATTTAAACCACTATACCTTTGTTGTCCCCTTGTTGACCCTCAGTGTTTCCTGTAGGACTGCAGTGGTTTTGTGTCCAGAGTACAATATTCACGGCACTAATACTGCAGCTATTCTGACACTGTGGTAGTATGTAGTAATACTTTTAAAAACATTTTATCTTAAACTTTCAAAAGATTTATACTACAGTACAGAAGGTGTACGCATGCACGTACACGTACACACACACACACACACACACACACACACACACACACACACACACACACACACACACACACACACACACACACAAAGTAGAGTAAACAACACTTAAAAAGACATTATGTCCCAGTTGAAGAGTGCCGTAGTAATGATTGACAAAACCAGTGTCGGAGCCCTGAGCGACACGGACAGCGAGATGGGTGGAGTTCTTTACATTGGCTTGTATAGAACAAATACCAAATGCACTACTAGACTACACCAAGCTCATTGCTAAAGTCAAGGACAAAAGGTTTTCAGAACTTGGCAGAGGTGCACACGGCTCCGCACATGCAGCACGCGGACGTAAACACTGCAGAGCAGCATGTGTTCTGCACGCGTGCGGCGCAGTGTCTCCCAAGCGGGGGCGTTGGCGAGAGGGTTGGGTTGTATTTTTGGGCTGAGTGTGTGTGTGTGTGCTCTTATCCTGTTACGTAACGGGGTCTCTGCTGCGCCACACTCCTGTCTCGTGTATGCTACAGAACCCCTCCACATACACATACACACATACTCATACACACACACACACACACACGCACACACACACACACACACACACACACACACACACACACACACACACACACACACACACACACACACACACACACACACACACACACACACACACACACACACACACACACACACACATGCACACACCCACACCAACCTCTTCTCACATAAACACATCTGCTCCAAATCAGCTGATTGGAATACAGGCCAGGGAATGGGGGGTGTTTTTTAGGTGAAAGGGGAAAGGGTATAGGGTGAAGGAGAGAGAGCTGTATGTGTGTAGTAGTGTACACTATCCCAAAAATGTACACTATTTAACGCTGTATACACTTATTTATTTAAATGTATATTAAGTTTTGTGAAGTTGGTGTTCATTGAAGCAAGTGTAATTTTTGAGGTGTAACAGAAATTAAACATCTCTTTAGTGCTCTGCTTACTCTCAAACTGATGCCTGAAGTCTGTAGTAAGCCCAATGGGACCTGGCAGACAGATAGGAGTACCAATTCCAGTAATGTAGTGCTCAGTAATACTGTGTGCCAGAGGCGATGATGAGGGAGGGTGGAGACGGGGTCTGCATGGAGACAGAGGGGTATTTAGAGCCGGGGACACTGTGGCACTCTCCCAAGAGCAGAGCGGAGCGGAGAAGACGTACCTCTGCCCTTGTCCTGATGTTTTATTCAACAGATACCTGCTGGCCTTGTGTGCGTGCGTGCGTCTTTGTGGGTAGGAGTGGGTGCACGTGTTTTTGTGTGCGTGTACACACGCAGGTGTGTGTGTGTGCGTGTATGTGCGTGTGTGTGCGTGTATGTGAATGCACGTGTGCGTGGATGCACGTGGGCGTGTCTGCCTGTGCGTGTCTATGTACAGTATGCGTGTTGCGTTGGAATGCCTCCCCCTGTCAATAGTTAGCATTGTCCTGAAGTGCCAGCCAGGGCAACCTCACATGCCAGCCCAAAGCCATGACTTACCCCGGCAGTGGCGGTGCTCAGCTGAAAAGCCCCCACCGTTACCTCACATTGTACCTGGCTACCTGCAACATCATGAAGACTAGTTTACCTGCTGAGAACATGCTGTCTGTCTGTCTGTCTGTCTGTCTGTCTGTCTGTCTGTCTGTCTGTCTGTCTGCCTGTCTGCCTGTCTGCCTGTCTGCCTGTTTCTATCTCGCTTTCTCTCTCTCTCTCTCTCTCTCTCTCTCTCTCTCTCTCTCTCTCTCTCTCTCTCTGTGTCCGCCAAATACACACTACCATATAATAGAAAAGCTAAAATCAAGTTTGAAATTCTGACATTTCAGTGACAAAGGAAGAAACCAGTTATACTGTCAATCTGTAATGTATGAGTGTGATCAGTAATTCTAATTGTAGTTCTGTTGCCATTTGATGTTCTTGTGTACTACTCCTGACTCTTGTCTGAAATCTGAACCAAACCTCTTTTATATATATATATATATATATATATATACAGTGCCCTCCATAATTATTGGCACCCCTGGTTGAGATGTGTTTTTCAGCTTCCAATTATTTTATTTTTTTTCTAAATAATATGGGACCTTAATGGAAAAAAAGAGAAAAATCCAACCTTCAATACAAGTGCATTTATTCAGTGGGGAAAAAATCCCACATAAAGAAATAATTATTTGACATCAAATAATGTGTGTCACAATTATTAGCCCTTAATATTTTGTACAACCCCCTTTTGCCAACAAAACAGCACCTAATCTTCTCCTATAATGTTTCACAAGATGGGAAAAGACAGAAA